>NW_027450585.1:12500-30850 GCF_964194025.1 Convolutriloba macropyga | reverse complement strand
GAGCTAGCTAGCTTGAGCTTGACCTAGCTAGCTAGCTTGAACTTGAGCTAGCTAGCTAGCTTGAGCTTGAGCTACTAGCTACTAGCTTGAGCTTGAGCTAGCTAGCTAGCTTGAGCTTGAGCTTGAGCTAGCTAGCTTGAGCTTGAGCTGCTAGCTGAGCTGAGCTAGCTGATGCTTGAGCTTGAGCTAGCTAGCTTGAGCTTGAGCTAGCTAGCTTGAGCTTGAGCTAGCTAGCTAGCTTGAGCTTGAGCTAGCTAGCTAGCTTGAGCTTGAGCTAGCTAGCTAGCTTGAGCTTGAGCTAGCTAGCTTGAGCTTGAGCTAGCTAGCTTGAGCTTGAGCTAGCTAGCTAGCTTGAACTTGAGCTAGCTAGCTAGCTTGAGCTTGAGCTAGCTAGCTAGCTTGAGCTTGAGCTAGCTAGCTAGCTTGAGCTTGAGCTTGAGCTAGCTAGCTTGAGCTTGAGCTTGAGCTAGCTAGCTAGCTTGAGCTTGAGCTAGCTAGCTTGAGCTTGAGCTAGCTAGCTTGAGCTTGAGCTAGCTAGCTAGCTTGAGCTTGAGCTAGCTAGCTAGCTTGAACTTGAGCTAGCTAGCTAGCTTGAGCTTGAGCTAGCTAGCTTGAGCTTGAGCTAGCTAGCTAGCTTGAGCTTGAGCTTGAGCTAGCTAGCTAGCTAGCTGAGCTTGAGCTTGAGCTTGAGCTAGCTAGCTTGAGCTTGAGCTAGCTAGCTAGCTTGAGCTTGGGCTTGAGCTAGCTAGCTTGAGCTTGAGCTTGAGCTAGCTAGCTTGAGCTTGAGCTTGAGCTAGCTAGCTTGAGCTTGAGCTTGAGCTAGCTAGCTTGAGCTTGAGCTTGAGCTAGCTAGCTTGAGCTTGAGCTAGCTAGCTAGCTTGAGCTTGAGCTAGCTAGCTAGCTTGAGCTTGAGCTTGAGCTAGCTAGCTTGAGCTTGAGCTAGCTAGCTTGAGCTTGAGCTAGCTAGCTTGAGCTTGAGCTAGCTAGCTAGCTTGAGCTTGAGCTAGCTAGCTAGCTTGAGCTTACTTGAGCTTGAGCTAGCTAGCTAGCTTGAGCTTGAGCTTGAGCTAGCTGGCTTGAGCTTGAGCTAGCTAGCTTGAGCTTGAGCTAGCTAGCTTGAGCTTGAGCTAGCTAGCTAGCTTGAACTTGAGCTAGCTAGCTAGCTTGAGCTTGAGCTAGCTAGCTAGCTTGAGCTTGAGCTAGCTAGCTAGCTTGAGCTTGAGCTTGAGCTAGCTAGCTTGAGCTTGAGCTTGAGCTAGCTAGCTAGCTTGAGCTTGAGCTAGCTAGCTTGAGCTTGAGCTAGATAGCTTGAGCTTGAGCTAGCTAGCTAGCTTGAGCTTGAGCTAGCTAGCTAGCTTGAACTTGAGCTAGCTAGCTAGCTTGAGCTTGAGCTAGCTAGCTAGCTTGAGCTAGCTAGCTAGCTTGAGCTTGAGCTTGAGCTAGCTAGCTTGAGCTTGAGCTAGCTAGCTAGCTTGAGCTTGAGCTAGCTAGCTAGCTTGAGCTTGAGCTAGCTAGCTAGCTTGAGCTTGAGCTTGAGCTAGCTAGCTTGAGCTTGAGCTTGAGCTAGCTAGCTAGCTTGAGCTTGAGCTAGCTAGCTTGAGCTTGAGCTAGCTAGCTTGAGCTTGAGCTAGCTAGCAAGCTTGTGCTTGAGCTAGCTAGCTAGCTTGAGCTTGAGCTTGAGCTAGCTAGCTTGAGCTTGAGCTAGCTAGCTTGAGCTTGAGCTAGCTAGCTTGAGCTTGAGCTAGCTAGCAAGCTTGTGCTTGAGCTAGCTAGCTAGCTTGAGCTTGAGCTTGAGCTAGCTGGCTTGAGCTTGAGCTAGCTAGCTTGAGCTTGAGCTAGCTAGCTTGAGCTTGAGCTAGCTAGCTAGCTTGAACTTGAGCTAGCTAGCTAGCTTGAGCTTGAGCTAGCTAGCTAGCTTGAGCTTGAGCTAGCTAGCTAGCTTGAGCTTGAGCTTGAGCTAGCTAGCTTGAGCTTGAGCTTGAGCTAGCTAGCTAGCTTGAGCTTGAGCTAGCTAGCTTGAGCTTGAGCTAGCTAGCTTGAGCTTGAGCTAGCTAGCTAGCTTGAGCTTGAGCTAGCTAGCTAGCTTGAACTTGAGCTAGCTAGCTAGCTTGAGTTTGAGCTAGCTAGCTTGAGCTTGAGCTAGCTAGCTTGAGCTTGAGCTAGCTAGCTAGCTTGAACTTGAGCTAGCTAGCTAGCTTGAGCTTGAGCTAGCTAGCTAGCTTGAGCTTGAGCTAGCTAGCTAGCTTGAGCTTGAGCTTGAGCTAGCTAGCTTGAGCTTGAGCTTGAGCTAGCTAGCTAGCTTGAGCTTGAGCTAGCTAGCTTGAGCTTGAGCTAGCTAGCTTGAGCTTGAGCTAGCTAGCTAGCTTGAGCTTGAGCTAGCTAGCTAGCTTGAACTTGAGCTAGCTAGCTAGCTTGAGCTTGAGCTAGCTAGCTAGCTTGAGCTAGCTAGCTAGCTTGAGCTTGAGCTTGAGCTTGAGCTAGCTAGCTTGAGCTTGAGCTAGCTAGCTAGCTTGAGCTTGAGCTAGCTAGCTAGCTTGAGCTTGAGCTAGCTAGCTAGCTTGAGCTTGAGCTTGAGCTAGCTAGCTTGAGCTTGAGCTAGCTAGCTAGCTTGAGCTTGAGCTAGCTAGCTAGCTTGAGCTTGAGCTTGAGCTAGCTAGCTTGAGCTTGAGCTTGAGCTAGCTAGCTAGCTTGAGCTTGAGCTAGCTAGCTTGAGCTTGAGCTAGCTAGCTTGAGCTTGAGCTAGCTAGCTAGCTTGTGCTTGAGCTAGCTAGCTAGCTTGAGCTTGAGCTTGAGCTAGCTGGCTTGAGCTTGAGCTAGCTAGCTTGAGCTTGAGCTAGCTAGCTTGAGCTTGAGCTAGCTAGCTAGCTTGAACTTGAGCTAGCTAGCTAGCTTGAGCTTGAGCTAGCTAGCTAGCTTGAGCTTGAGCTAGCTAGCTAGCTTGAGCTTGAGCTTGAGCTAGCTAGCTTGAGCTTGAGCTTGAGCTAGCTAGCTAGCTTGAGCTTGAGCTAGCTAGCTTGAGCTTGAGCTAGCTAGCTTGAGCTTGAGCTAGCTAGCTAGCTTGAGCTTGAGCTAGCTAGCTAGCTTGAACTTGAGCTAGCTAGCTAGCTTGAGCTTGAGCTAGCTAGCTAGCTTGAGCTAGCTAGCTAGCTTGAGCTTGAGCTTGAGCTAGCTAGCTTGAGCTTGAGCTAGCTAGCTAGCTTGAGCTTGAGCTAGCTAGCTAGCTTGAGCTTGAGCCAGCTAGCTAGCTTGAGCTTGAGCTTGAGCTAGCTAGCTTGAGCTTGAGCTTGAGCTAGCTAGCTAGCTTGAGCTTGAGCTAGCTAGCTTGAGCTTGAGCTAGCTAGCTTGAGCTTGAGCTAGCTAGCAAGCTTGTGCTTGAGCTAGCTAGCTAGCTTGAGCTTGAGCTTGAGCTAGCTAGCTTGAGCTTGAGCTAGCTAGCTTGAGCTTGAGCTAGCTAGCTTGAGCTTGAGCTAGCTAGCAAGCTTGTGCTTGAGCTAGCTAGCTAGCTTGAGCTTGAGCTTGAGCTAGCTGGCTTGAGCTTGAGCTAGCTAGCTTGAGCTTGAGCTAGCTAGCTTGAGCTTGAGCTAGCTAGCTAGCTTGAACTTGAGCTAGCTAGCTAGCTTGAGCTTGAGCTAGCTAGCTAGCTTGAGCTTGAGCTAGCTAGCTAGCTTGAGCTTGAGCTTGAGCTAGCTAGCTTGAGCTTGAGCTTGAGCTAGCTAGCTAGCTGGAGCTTGAGCTAGCTAGCTTGAGCTTGAGCTAGCTAGCTTGAGCTTGAGCTAGCTAGCTAGCTTGAGCTTGAGCTAGCTAGCTAGCTTGAACTTGAGCTAGCTAGCTAGCTTGAGTTTGAGCTAGCTAGCTTGAGCTTGAGCTAGCTAGCTTGAGCTTGAGCTAGCTAGCTAGCTTGAACTTGAGCTAGCTAGCTAGCTTGAGCTTGAGCTAGCTAGCTAGCTTGAGCTTGAGCTAGCTAGCTAGCTTGAGCTTGAGCTTGAGCTAGCTAGCTTGAGCTTGAGCTTGAGCTAGCTAGCTAGCTTGAGCTTGAGCTAGCTAGCTTGAGCTTGAGCTAGCTAGCTTGAGCTTGAGCTAGCTAGCTAGCTTGAGCTTGAGCTAGCTAGCTAGCTTGAACTTGAGCTAGCTAGCTAGCTTGAGCTTGAGCTAGCTAGCTAGCTTGAGCTAGCTAGCTAGCTTGAGCTTGAGCTTGAGCTTGAGCTAGCTAGCTTGAGCTTGAGCTAGCTAGCTAGCTTGAGCTTGAGCTAGCTAGCCAGCTTGAGCTTGAGCTAGCTAGCTAGCTTGAGCTTGAGCTTGAGCTAGCTAGCTTGAGCTTGAGCTTGAGCTAGCTAGCTAGCTTGAGCTTGAGCTAGCTAGCTAGCTTGAGCTTGAGCTTGAGCTAGCTAGCTTGAGCTTGAGCTTGAGCTAGCTAGCTAGCTTGAGCTTGAGCTAGCTAGCTTGAGCTTGAGCTAGCTAGCTTGAGATTGAGCTAGCTAGCTAGCTTGTGCTTGAGCTAGCTAGCTAGCTTGAGCTTGAGCTTGAGCTAGCTGGCTTGAGCTTGAGCTAGCTAGCTTGAGCTTGAGCTAGCTAGCTTGAGCTTGAGCTAGCTAGCTAGCTTGAACTTGAGCTAGCTAGCTAGCTTGAGCTTGAGCTTGAGCTAGCTAGCTAGCTTGAGCTTGAGCTAGCTAGCTAGCTTGAGCTTGAGCTTGAGCTAGCTAGCTTGAGCTTGAGCTTGAGCTAGCTAGCTAGCTTGAGCTTGAGCTAGCTAGCTTGAGCTTGAGCTAGCTAGCTTGAGCTTGAGCTAGCTAGCTAGCTTGAGCTTGAGCTAGCTAGCTAGCTTGAACTTGAGCTAGCTAGCTAGCTTGAGCTTGAGCTAGCTAGCTAGCTTGAGCTAGCTAGCTAGCTTGAGCTTGAGCTTGAGCTTGAGCTAGCTAGCTTGAGCTTGAGCTAGCTAGCTAGCTTGAGCTTGAGCTAGCTAGCTAGCTTGAGCTTGAGCTAGCTAGCTAGCTTGAGCTTGAGCTTGAGCTAGCTAGCTTGAGCTTGAGCTTGAGCTAGCTAGCTAGCTTGAGCTTGAGCTAGCTAGCTTGAGCTTGAGCTAGCTAGCTTGAGCTTGAGCTAGCTAGCTAGCTTGAGCTTGAGCTAGCTAGCTAGCTTGAGCTTGAGCTAGCTGGCTTGAGCTTGAGCTAGATAGCTTGAGCTTGAGCTAGCTAGCTAGCTTGAGCTAGCTAGCTAGAGCTCGACCTATGAAAAGCTGCGCAAACACTTATTCTATAATAATTGCGAAAATTAAAAATTTCACAAGTGAAAAGCTGCATAAACAGTAATTCTATGTGTGGGGCATTATTAGGGGGAGGTGTCTTGTCAAAATATGGCTGGACTAAAGACCTCAACCCAGATAGGGTGGAAGGCCCTATGATCGGTCTGTTACTAATCGGTGACCGATAAAGACCTGACCAAGGCCTGTAGTAAGCTTGGTTAGGCATTACAGGAGATAACACTAAGACCGAGGGGTCTTAGAGAGCCCTCTAGCGGGGCGAATAGAGCTAGATCGAGCCTTGGGAAAGCTAGATCGAGCAGGACTGAAGCTAAAGGATAGACCGAGAGGTCTGTCTGGTCCTCCTAGAGAGGCCAAGAGAAAGTACGAGAAGCCAACTAAAGCTTGATCGGGCCTTCAGCAAGCACGACCGAGCTGTACCGGAGCTAACACTAAGACCGAGGGGTCTTAGAGAGCCCTCTAGCGGGGCGAATAGAGCTAGATCGAGCCTTGGGAAAGCTAGATCGAGCAGGACTGAAGCTAAACGATAGACCGAGAGGTCTGTCTGGTCCTCCTAGAGAGGCCAAGAGAAAAAACGAGAAGCTAACTAAAGCTTGATCGGGCCTTCAGCAAGCACGACCGAGCTGTACCGGAGCTAACACTAAGACCGAGGGGTCTTAGAGAGCCCTCTAGCGGGGCGAATAGAGCTTGATCAAGCCTTGGGCAAGCTAGATCGAGCAGGACTGAAGCTAAGCAAGAGACCGAGAGGTCTGTCTGGTCCTCCTAGAGAGGCCAAGAGAAAGTACGAGAAGCCAACTAAAGCTTGATCGGGCCTTCAGCAAGCACGACCGAGCTGTACCGGAGCTAACACTAAGACCGAGGGGTCTTAGAGAGCCCTCTAGCGGGGCGAATAGAGCTAGATCGAGCCTTGGGAAAGCTAGATCGAGCAGGACTGAAGCTAAACGATAGACCGAGAGGTCTGTCTGGTCCTCCTAGAGAGGCCAAGAGAAAGTACGAGAAGCTAACTAAAGCTTGATCGCGCCTTCAGCAAGCACGATTGAGCAAGACCGGAGCTAACACTAAGACCGAAGTGTCTTAGAGAGCCCTCTGGTGGGGCGAATAGAGCTAGATCGAGCCTTGGGAAAGCTAGATCGAGTAAGATTGAAGCTGAAAGAGTGTCAGAGGAGCAAATGAACCTCCAAAAAGTGAAAATCAAATTTTAGAAAAAACACAAGTTAAATACTGCATGGACAGTATTTCTATGTGTGGGGCATTATTAGGGGGAGGTGTCTTGTCAAAATATGGCTGGACTAAAGACCTCAACCCGGATAGGGTGGAAGGCCCCATGATCGGTCTGTTACTAATCGGTGACCGATAAAGACCTGACCAAGGCCTGTAGTAAGCTTGGTTAGGCATTACAGGAGTTAACACTAAGACCGAGGGGTCTTAGAGAGCCCTCTAGCGGGGCGAATAGAGCTAGATCGAGCCTTGGGAAAGCTAGATCGAGCAGGACTGAAGCTAAGCAAGAGACCGAAAGGTCTGTCTGGTCCTCCTAGAGAGGCCAAGAGAAAGTACGAGAAGCTAACTAAAGCTTGATCAGGCCTTCAGCAAGCAACGACCGAGCTGTACCGGAGCTAACACTAAGACCGAGGGGTCTTAGAGAGCCCTCTAGCAGGGCGAATAGATCTAGATCGAGCCTTGGGAAAGCTAGATCGAGCAGGACTGAAGCTAAACGATAGACCGAGAGGTCTGTCTGGTCCTCCTAGAGAGGCCAAGAGAAAGTACGAGAAGCTAACTAAAGCTTGATCGGGCCTTCAGCAAGCACGACCGAGCTGTACCGGAGCTAACACTAAGACCGAGGGGTCTTAGAGAGCCCTCTAGCAGGGCGAATAGAGCTAGATCGAGCCTTGGGAAAGCTAGATCAAGCAGGACTGAAGCTAAACGATAGACCGAGAGGTCTGTCTGGTCCTCCTAGAGAGGCCAAGAGAAAGTACGAGAATCTAACTAAAGCTTGATCGGGCCTTCAGCAAGCACGACCGAGCTGTACCGGAGCTAACACTAAGACCGAGGGGTCTTAGAGAGCCCTCTAGCAGGGCGAATAGAGCTAGATCGAGCCTTGGGAAAGCTAGATCGAGCAGGACTGAAGCTAAACGATAGACCGAGAGGTCTGTCTGGTCCTCCTAGAGAGGCCAAGAGGAAGTACGAGAAGCTAACTAAAGCTTGATCGCGCCTTCAGCAAGCACGATTGAGCAAGACCGGAGCTAACACTAAGACCGAAGTGTCTTAGAGAGCCCTCTAGTGGGGCGAATAGAGCTAGATCGAGCCTTGGGAAAGCTAGATCGAGTAAGATTGAAGCTGAAAGAGTGTCAGAGGAGCAAATGAACCTCCAAAAAGTGAAAATCAAATTTTAGAAAAAAACACAAGTTAAATACTGCATGGACAGTAATTCTATGTGTGGGGCATTATTAGGGAGAGGTGTCTTGTCAAAATATGGCTGGACTAAAGACCTCAACCCGGATAGGGTGGAAGGCCCTATGATTGGTCTGTTACTAATCGGTGACCGATAAAGACCTGACCAAGGCCTGTAGTAAGCTTGGTTAGGCATTACAGAAGATAACACTAAGACCGAGGGGTCTTAGAGAGCCCTCTAGCGGGGCGAATAGAGCTTGATCAAGCCTTGGGCAAGCTAGATCGAGCAGGACTGAAGCTAAACGATAGACCGAGAGGTCTGTCTGGTCCTCCTAGAGAGGCCAAGAGAAAGTACGAGAATCTAACTAAAGCTGGGTCGGGCCTTCAGCAAGCACGACCGAGCAGTACCGGAGCTAACACTAAGACCGAGGGGTCTTAGAGAGCCCTCTAGTGGGGCGAATAGAGCTAGATCGAGCCTTGGGAAAGCTAGATCGAGCAGGACTGAAGCTAAACGATAAACCGAAAGGTCTGACGGGTCCTCATAAGAGGCATGGAGAAAGATCTGATACTAAAGTACCTCTCGGAAGTAATAAAATATGCCTGATGAAGCCGGGTATGATGTTTGTTGTTTGATGGCATTCATCGATTAGGTCTGGTGGATTCCCCATTACTCCGAGTGGTACTAGTAGAGGCTCCTACAGGGGTGAGCAAAGCGAGATCAAGCCTTAGGCAAGCTAGATCGAGCAGAACTGAAGCTGAAAAGCAAAATAAATGACAGGTCTGTCCAAATCAATAAACTTGAAATCCAGTGTGGTCACCACGGGTCACGAGGTGAATTCCTAGCGATTGTCTGCTGAACGTATAGGAAGGCCCGAAACGAACGATAATTTCATTGCACAGTGGAGATACTATACGTTCAGGAGTAGCATACATCGGGTTTGATCTATGATCATGTCTGGTCTCCGAGGATCCACCGGGTTACCAACTGGCACCGCTGTACTGGGTGTAAAACTGGGCCACCTGAAGTCCCGGGTGTAAAACTAGGTGCCTCTGTGCCAAAGTAGCGGCTTGCGTAGTGCATTATGCCTCCGGCTTGCGAAATGGTTATAAGCAATAACAACAGGACGCCGCGGGGTGTTCACTTAAAGGAGTAACGTTCTCTCAAGGGAGGGGATCTAAAAATCTTGATAAAACATTTATTCTATGCAAAATTTGTGCGCAAATTTTGCAAAGTAAAAAGCTGCACTGTAGCAAATTCTATGTGTGTAGCATTATTAGGGAAGTGTTGTTTGATGGCACCTCTCTACTTGATGCACCAAAGAACTACCTTGATGGCTCATGACCGCTGGTAATCTGTCGTCGCTAGTAGTTCGGAACTGAGAACAAATATGTTCGCAAATTACAACAATTATACAGCATATTGCTGAATAAAGCAGAACCGAATAATACTCAGTGACTTTACACCAAGACTGACTAATGTCTGGATTGTATCGTCCTACTCGAGTAAGGCGAAGAAAAGCTAGAAAGATACGCTTTTCACAAAGCAGGCTTAATGCATGCAAACCAAGGAGGAAGGAGTGATGCCCCTCCTTATAATAAGCAGAACCAAATAAAGAACAGACAGCATCATCTGTACAGTGACCAAGAAGAGGTGAAACTTCTGTATGTGAAAAGGCAATTTGAGCGAGATTTATTAGCAGACTAGTATTATGTTGTTTCTAGTAGGCGAAAGCCGAAACATCAACATGTGAAAATCTGATATTAAATCCTCAATCATTTTCCCTAGTATTATACAGCTATGAGTAACCTTAATTGGACACGGCAATTATTGCTGACCGGTGAAACTTTCGCATGGGAAAGACACACACACTTCTTGACAAAGCAATAAGTATTATGCTGTTTCTAGTACGCGAAAGCAGAAACATCAGCATGTGAAAGTTGTGAAGTTGAAGAATTTTTGTGTTGAGTACGATGTTGTTACTAGTAACCATGTCGACAGCTGAGAACTGTTCTCTAACCAATAGAAGGTGAAACTTCTGTATGTGAAAAGGCAATTTGAGCGAGATTTCTTAGCAGACTAGTATTATGTTGTTTCTAGTAGGCGAAAGCCGAAACATCAACATGTGAAAATCTGATATTAAATCCTCAATCATTTTCCCTAGTATTATACAGCTACTAGTAGCCGTAATTGGTCAGGGAAACATTGTTGACCGGTGAAACTTCACATGGGAAAGACACACAAATTACTTGACAAAACAATAAGTATTATGCTGTTTCTAGTATGCGAAAGCAGAAACATCAGCATGTGAAAGTTGTGAAGTTGAAAAGTTTTTGTGTTGAGTACGGTGTTGTTACTAGTAACCATGTCGACAGCTGGAAAGCTGTTCTCTAACCAATAAAAGGTAAAACTTCTGTATCTGAAGAGGCGGCGTGATTGAGATTTTTAACAGACTAGTATTATGTTGTTTCTAGTAGGCGAGAGCCGAAACATCGACATGTGAACATCTGGTTTTTAAATCATGAGTCAATTCTCCCTAGTATGATACAGTTGTTAGCCGGTATTGGTAACAGTAGAACAGAGATTTGGAGGGCAAAACCTGCTCATGGGAAATGCTCACAGAGCGCTATCTACCAGTACACATAGTATTATGCTGTTTCTAGTACGCGCGAGCCGAAACATCAGCAAGTGAAATGTGTAATCGTGGGTAACTCTAAGTGTGTAGAGTACTGTGTAGTAACTAGTAGCCATGCCAAAGCATGCATTGAAACTCTTCGTGATTTAAAAAGCTCAAAGCAAGATTGACGAGGCCGCAAGGCTATGTCTTTCTAAATTCGAACAAATCGAAAGATTGTTCAAAGTACAATTAAACTGATTGATCCTGTCAGTTGCCATATGCTTGTCTGAAAGACTAAGCCATGCATGTGCAAGCGAAGCTTGAAAAAGTGGAACCGCGAATGGCTCATTAAATCAGTTACTATCTATTAGTTGATTTGCAAGCTAAATGAATAACTGCGGTAACCCTGCAGCTAATGCATGCTGATTGTCCGACACTGTCGGAGACTTTTACAAGACTACACCGGGTGATTTGCTAAGTACAGACACATCCCGTGATGAGTCCTAGTAACTGAAAGATCCCAGATAGCTTCGGCTTGGGGACGGAACTTCCGAATTTCTGACCTATCAACCTATGATGGTAGTGTAACGGACTACCATGGTTGTGACGGGTAACGGGGAATCAGGGTTCGATTCCGGAGAGGGAGCCTTAGAAACGGCTACCACATCCAAGGAAGGCAGCAGGCACGCAAATTACCCACTCTCCGCACGAGGAGGTAGTGACTAGAAATAATGATATGAACCTTTATGGTTTGTAATCAGAATGGAATGGACTTAAAAGCTCCATTGATGAACGAGTAGAGGGCAAGTCTGGTGCCAGCAGCCGCGGTAATACCAGCCTCTACAAGCGTATGCAATAGTTGCTGCGTTTAAAAAGCTCATAGTTGGATCTGTTTGAGTAGAACGGCAACATGGTCTTCAGTTAAATCTGTTGACTCGTTCCGCTCATCCTTCGCATCGAAGAAATAGTTTGCACTTAAATGTGACGAACTGTGGAAACGGTGTTTTCACCCTGAGAAAATTAGAGTGTTCAAAGCATCCTTTGGGATCGAATAATAAAGCATGGAATAATGGAGAATGACCCGCTACTCGATTGATGCCGGTTGGCTGAGTGCGGTAATGATTGAAAGGAACAGACGGGGGCATTTGTATTGCTACGTTAGAGGTGAAATTCTTGGATCGTGGCAAGACAAACTACTGCGAAAGCATTTGCCAAGAATGTTTTCATTAATCAAGAACGAAAGTCAGAGTATTGAAGAGGATTAGATACCCTCGTAATTCTGACCATAAACTATACCAACCTACAATTTGTCAAAGTCGATCTTGACTTGGCAAGAGATTAACCGGGAAACCAAAGTTTATTGGTTCCGGGGGAAGTATGGTTGCAAAATCGAAACTTAAAGGAATTGACGGAAGGGCACCACCAGGAGTGGAGCCTGCGGCTTAATTTGACTCAACACGGGAAAACTCACCCGGTCCAGACATCTTAAGGATTGACAGATTGAATATCTTTCATGATTATATGGGCGGTGGTGCATGGCCGTTCTTAGTTAGTGGAGTGATCTGTCTGGTTAATTCCGATAACGAACGAGATCTTCTCCATCTAAATAATGAAATTCACTATATGTGAATTCAAACACTTCTTAGAGGAACTATGCGGAATTAAATACCGCAGATGAAGTGAGGCTATAACAGGTCTGTGATGCCCTTAGATGTTCTGGACTGCACGCGCGCTACACTGTGTACTTTTAGATTGAGTACTCAGCCCTTGGTCCGAAATGGACTGGGCAATCAGAGAAAAGTACAGCGCTTCAAGGGGATCGTCTGTTGTAACTTGCAGACGTGAACCAGGAATTCCTGGTACTTATGAGTCAACAACTCATAGGGATTACGTCCCTGCCCTTTGTACACACCGCCCGTCGCTACTACTGATTGGATAGTTAAGCAAGAATTGCAAATTCCTACTGTTGGGACTTCGGTCTCCGGCAACGGGATGAAGCGGATCGAGCTTAATTGTCTAGAGGAAGTAAAAGTCGTAACAAGGTTTCCGTAGGGGAACCTGCGGAAGGATCAGTGATTGATTCCTTCGGGCATGGCTGCTGGTAGAGGCCATGTCTGTAGTGCGCATGACGCTCTGTCGCTAGAGATTGCTTGGCAACCAATCTCGAATTATGTATCGAGCTCAAAAACTACTTGTGTGGATACATAGTTCAGCAGTCATGGCAAGGGACTGCTTAAAGGGAGACTAGTTAGCAAAAGCAGCCTAGCAGAACTGCAGCTATCTAGATCTCAGAAGCTGGGTTATAGAAGCCCAGCTATAGACTTGTGAATGAGAAAGGCCTAAAAAGGTCCACAAGTCGCGTGGTTAGAACCGACACGCAAAAATCCCAGCGAGTGACAGAGCGTTGCGCTGTTCAGTGGGAAAGAGTTGAGCTACTCGGGGCGCCCACTGAACTTGCTCCGAGCCAAAGGCTCGAAAAAACACAGCTTAGCCTCAGATCCTTTACATAGAAGGCTAGCTAAAATAAACTTACCTTGGACGAGGGTAAAGTTTAGTCAGTTCTTAGGGGAGAGTAATCCACAGCTTCTCGCCCTCTGAACATTCTCCCAGATATGTAGGTCTGGGAGAGTCTCCTCCTGTTCTTCGGAATCTGGAGGTAGACAAAGACAGTACGATACGATCTTGCATCGGGATGACTAACCGATAATGATCATAATCTGACAATTTTTCCGGCTTGAGGCACCGGAGTCAGATTAAAGACACATACTGAACTAAAGGCGTATGTGCAAAGCTTGTCGGAGTGTAGAGAGTCAAGCTGAGTTGACTCGTCACGTGGTGATGACAACAGCCATGTGCAAAACACTCACAACTTTATCGTCTATGTGGAAAAGGTTGCTAACAGCGCTCTCTATGAGAGGCCCTCGCATATAACTATACGAGGAAAAGGCGATAGAGTTGTTTGAATGTGGGGCAGGTTCATCGACAAGCTAAGTTGATCACATTCTTGTTGTGGCATCCTACTAGAATTGGTCACGGTCTGCACCAACTCTCCCCAAGTTGGCCAGACTTAAAACTAGAAATAAGGTTTGCAGCTATGTGAACCTAGAAACTGTAAAGGAGTTGAAAGAACTTAAAGGAATTGAAAGAGGCCTTGAGGTATATCCTCTTGGTAAAGACCCACAAAAGCTCACAAAAGTGGCTTCGAAGGGCAAAACTGGTTCATCCAAAACAATTGGAGAGCTTAAAGCAGAACCAATTCGAATGAAACACTATTGGTGAAACTTCATCATGAGAACGTCACAAGCTGATCACGCTCTATGATATGACTAGTATTATGTTGCTTCTAGTAGGCTAAGCGCAAGCCGAAACATCAACATGTGAAAGTCGTAGAATTTTGCAATCAAACTGTGGCTAGTACTGTGATGTTACTAGTAACCTGGTGTTCCGTCATATGGCCAAGAGAGCATTTGAAGGCGAAACTTCTGCATGGGAAAGCTGCATCATGATCAAAATTTTATATCGAGTATTATGTTGACGTTAGTAGGCCTTGGCCGAAAACGCAGCATGTGAAAGGTATAGATAAAAGTTATTGTTGCAGTCAGTACTGTGTAGTTACTAGTAGCTGGATTTAAGCTCAAAATGAGACACTGTTGGTGAAACTTCATCATGAGAATGTCACAAGCTGATCAAGCTCTATGATATGACTAGTATTATGTTGCTTCTAGTAGGCTAAGCGCAAGCCGAAACATCAACATGTGAAAGTCGTAGAATTTTGCAATCAAACTGTGGCTAGTACTGTGATGTTACTAGTAACCTGGTGTTCCGTCATATGGCCAAGAGAGCATTTGAAGGCGAAACTTCTGCATGGGGAAGCTGCATCATGAACAAAAGTTTATATCGAGTATTATGTTGACATTAGTAGGCCCTGGCCGAAAGCGCAGCATGTGAAAGGTATAGATAAAAGTTATCGTTGCAGTCAGTACTGTGTAGTTACTAGTAGCTGGATTTAAGCTCGAAATGAGACACTGTTGGTGAAACTTCATCATGAGAACGTCACAAGCTGATCACGCTCCATGATATGACTAGTATTATGTTGCTTCTAGTAGGCTAAGCGCAAGCCGAAACATCAACATGTGAAAGTCGTAGAATTTTGCGATCAAATTGTGGCTAGTACTGTGATGTTACTAGTAACCTTGTGTTACGTCATATGGCCAAGAGAGCATTTGAAGGCGAAACTTCTGCATGGGGAAGCTGCATCATGAACAAAAGTTTATATCGAGTATTATGTTGACGTTAGTAGGCCCTGGCCGAAAGCGCAGCATGTGAAAGGTATAGATAAAAGTTAGCGTTGCAGTCAGTACTGTGTAGTTACTAGTAGCTGGATTTAAGCTCGAAATGAGACACTGTTGGTGAAACTTCATCATGAGAACGTCACAAGCTGATCACGCTCTATGATATGACTAGTATTATGTTGCTTCTAGTAGGCTAAGCGCAAGCCGAAACATCAACATGTGAAAGTCGTAGAATTTTGCAATCAAACTGTGGCTAGTACTGTGATGTTACTAGTAACCTTTTCTTACGTCATATGGCCAAGAGAGCATTTGAAGGCGAAACTTCTGCATGGGGAAGCTGCATCATGAACAAAAGTTTATATCGAGTATTATGTTGACGTTAGTAGGCCCTGGCCGAAAGCGCAGCATGTGAAAGGTATAGATAAAAGTTATCGTTGCAGTCAGTACTGTGTAGTTACTAGTAGCTGGATTTAAGCTCGAAGTGAGACACTGTTGGTGAAACTTCATCATGAGAACGTCACAAGCTGATCACGCTCTATGATATGACTAGTATTATGTTGCTTATAGTAGGCTAAGCGCAAGCCGAAACATCAACATGTGAAAGTCGTAGAATTTTGCGATCAAATTGTGGCTAGTACTGTGATGTTACTAGTAACCTTGTGTTACGTCATATGGCCAAGAGAGCATTTGAAGGCGAAACTTCTGCATGGGGAAGCTGCATCATGAACAAAAGTTTATATCGAGTATTATGTTGACGTTAGTAGGCCCTGGCCGAAAGCGCAGCATGTGAAAGGTATAGATAAAAGTTAGCGTTGCAGTCAGTACTGTGTAGTTACTAGTAGCTGGATTTAAGCTCGAAATGAGACACTGTTGGTGAAACTTCATCATGAGAACGTCACAAGCTGATCACGCTCTATGATATGACTAGTATTATGTTGCTTCTAGTAGGCTAAGCGCAAGCCGAAACATCAACATGTGAAAGTCGTAGAATTTTGCAATCAAACTGTGGCTAGTACTGTGATGTTACTAGTAACCTTTTCTTACGTCATATGGCCAAGAGAGCATTTGAAGGCGAAACTTCTGCATGGGGAAGCTGCATCATGAACAAAAGTTTATATCGAGTATTATGTTGACGTTAGTAGGCCCTGGCCGAAAGCGCAGCATGTGAAAGGTATAGATAAAAGTTATCGTTGCAGTCAGTACTGTGTAGTTACTAGTAGCTGGATTTAAGCTCGAAGTGAGACACTGTTGGTGAAACTTCATCATGAGAACGTCACAAGCTGATCACGCTCTATGATATGACTAGTATTATGTTGCTTATAGTAGGCTAAGCGCAAGCCGAAACATCAACATGTGAAAGTCGTAGAATTTTGCGATCAAACTGTGGCTAGTACTTTGATGATGCTTGTAGCCAACCGAATTGGTTGAAAAGCCCAATAAGTAAGCTAACTTGGGAGAGCTTGTTGGAAACCAAATGCTACTAGATTGGTCCAAATACATCCTTCAACAGGGGATCACTTGGCTCGCTTTACGAAGAGGAGCACAGCTATATGTGTTAATTCGGTATGAATCGCAAGATTTGTTTACCGACCTCTCTAACGCAAAAGGCGGTCTCGGCTTCGGCTGTTGACTGCGTCCGATTCAGGGTTATATAACTCTCGATTGAACACATTGATGTTCTATTGTTGGTGCTTCCAATAAAATTGGAACACTTAAAGCAGAACCGATTCAAATAATAGCATTCTGATCAATGATTGCATTCCTTGATCAAGAACTGCTGGAGTCATTGTGATGGCGAATTTTCTTCATAAGAAAATTGCAAAGAGACGGAACTTAATGAGACTAGTATTATGTTGTTTCTAGTAAGCGGAAGCTGAAACAGCAACATGTGAAAATCAAGTTTTGTTCAATGATCTCGAGGCGATAAGTACTATGAAGCAACTAGTAGCCTAAGCATGACTCAGATTTGAGACAGTCAAAAAGACTGGCGAAACTTCTTCACATGAAAGTTACATAGAGAACTACAAATGTATACAGCGAGTATTATGTTGTTTCTAGTAGGCGAAAGCTGAAACATCAACATGTGAAAGTTGTCTGCAAACTGTAGAACGATATGTGATTAGTACTGTGCTGTTACTAGTAGCCAGTCTGACTGTAGAAGCCAAGACAAAGGGAAACTAATGCATCTGAAAAGGACAAGTTATGGAAAGGTATGCACGATAAGTATTATGTTGTTTCTAGTAAGCGGCAGCTGAAACATCAACATGTGAACGTCGTTGTGTACAGTAACCTAGAACTATATAGTCCTTAGTAACGTGCATTTACTAGTACCTGTAATTGGTATTCAGACTCAGGCAGTTTGGAATAGTTTGGCAAAGATGCACCAGAGAAAACTGGGATTTGATACAGAAATTGTTGAATACAAGTATTATGCTGCTTCTAGTAGGTTGAATCCGAAACATCAGCATGTGAAAATTGAAAACATTTCTGGTTCGAATTGTCACAAGTATTTGGTGATCTGAGTAGCCAAACTCACTACAACGCCAATTGAAGGCAAAAATTCTCAACGGGAAAAGCTATTCTCATTGAATGAGCTAACAAGACGAGTATTATGTTGCTTCTAGTAGGCGAAAGCCAAAACATCAACATGTGAAAGTCTTGCTGAACAAATTTAATGTTGTTGAGCTCAGTACCGTGTGAATTAGTAGCCATAATTGGCGAGCGAAAATTGAACTGGCGAAACTTCGTCTTTGGAAAATTGCAGATGCCGAGCACTTATTTTGCAACGAGTATTATGTTGACTGTAGTAAGCGAAAGCCGAAACAGCAACATGTGAAAGCTGTTGAAATTTGTGGTCATTTTGCAATAAGTACAAGGAGTGTAACTAGTAGCCAGGTCAAAATTTGGGATAAGAATGAGCAAAAATTCTGCATGAGAACAGTTGAAATTATGAAACTAAATTACAAAGACTAGTATTATGTTGTTTCGAGTACGCGAAAGCGGAAACATCAACATGTGAACGTTTGTAACGAAGTTTCGTTAATTTTCAGCCTAGTACTGAGCAAGAACGAGTAGCCTCATCTCCAATCCCACGCAAAATGTAGTGAAATATGTGAGTGAACCTTATTCACGGTGAGGGTTTCCCGAGGTCTGTATTGCAGCGAGTATTATGTTGCTTCTAGTAAGCGAAAGCTGAAACAACAACATTTGAAAGTTGGAATTAATGACTGAATGGAAACTTCGACCTGTGTTTGATAGTAGTAGCGAACAAAACTGCTGAATCGGTTTCTGTCTCATATTGGTCAGTGAACCAATTAAGAGACAATCAACTACATAACCTGAATTGGGCGAGAGAACCCCCTTAACTTAAGCATATCAGTAAGGGGAGGAAAAGAAATCAACTGAGAATCCCTTAGTAATGGCGAATGAACAGGGAAAAGCTCATCGGGAAGAGAAATGGCAACATTTCTCGGTGTCCGGTATGGTTTGATGCTAGACTGGTGAATTTGTCCTGATGTCTACTGGAAAGTAGCATCAAAGAAGGTGAAAATCCTGTAAAGGTCATTTTCGATACCAGTCATAATGGCTCATTCCTATGAGTAGAGTTGTTTGAAAGTGCAACTCGAAGCTGGAGATATGTCTCTCCAAAAGCTAATTATAAAGCGAGACCGATAGTAAACAAGTACCGTGAGGGAAAGTTGAAAAGCACTCTGAAGAGAGAGTGAAAAGTACGTGAAACTGTTGAAGGGGAACTGGAGTGAGCGTTACCATACTCAATGCCTTGATATTATATTCTCG
>NW_027450585.1:0-7500 GCF_964194025.1 Convolutriloba macropyga | reverse complement strand
AAAGCGCTCCCAAATGGCCTAACAGTGGCAGCCAATCAGAGTGCGAGAAAAGCGCTCCCAAATGGCCTAACAGTGGCAGCCAATCAGAGTGCGAGAAAAGCGCTCCCAAATGGCCTAACAGTGGCAGCCAATCAGAGTGCGAGAAAAGCGCTCCCAAATGGCCTAACAGTGGCAGCCAATCAGAGTGCGAGAAAAGCGCTCCCAAATGGCCTAACAGTGGCAGCCAATCAGAGTGCGAGAAAAGCGCTCCCAAATGGCCTAACAGTGGCAGCCAGCTAGAGCTAGCTTAAGTTAGCTTGGGTTAGCTTGAGTTAGCTTTAATTAGCTTTAATTAGCTTAAGCTAGCTTAAGTTAGCTTGGGTTAGCTTGAGTTAGCTTGAGCTAGCTTGAGTTAGCTTGAATTAGCTTGAGTTAGCTTGAATTAGCTTGAGTTAGCTTGAGTTAGCTTGAATTAGCTTGAGTTAGCTTGAGTTAGCTCGGGTTAGCTTGAGTTTGACTTCATTAACCCAAGTTAGCTTGGGTTAACTTCATTAAGTTAGCTTGAACTAGCTTGAGTTAGCTTGAGTTAGCTTGAGTTAGCTTGAGTTAGCTTGAGTTAGCTTGTCTTAGCTTTAGCTAGCTTGAGTTAGCTTGAACTAGCTTTAGCTACCTTGAGGGGCGAATAGAGCTTGATCAAGCCTTGGGCAAGCTAGATCGAGCAGGACTGAAGCTAAACGATAGACCGAGAGGTCTGTCTGGTCCTCCTAGAGAGGCCAAGAGAAAGTACGAGAATCTAACTAAAGCTGGGTCGGGCCTTCAGCAAGCACGACCGAGCAGTACCGGAGCTAACACTAAGACCGAGGGGTCTTAGAGAGCCCTCTAGTGGGGCGAATAGAGCTAGATCGAGCCTTGGGAAAGCTAGATCGAGCAGGACTGAAGCTAAACGATAAACCGAAAGGTCTGACGGGTCCTCATAAGAGGCATGGAGAAAGATCTGATACTAAAGTACCTCTCGGAAGTAATAAAATATGCCTGATGAAGCCGGGTATGATGTTTGTTGTTTGATGGCATTCATCGATTAGGTCTGGTGGATTCCCCATTACTCCGAGTGGTACTAGTAGAGGCTCCTACAGGGGTGAGCAAAGCGAGATCAAGCCTTAGGCAAGCTAGATCGAGCAGAACTGAAGCTGAAAAGCAAAATAAATGACAGGTCTGTCCAAATCAATAAACTTGAAATCCAGTGTGGTCACCACGGGTCACGAGGTGAATTCCTAGCGATTGTCTGCTGAACGTATAGGAAGGCCCGAAACGAACGATAATTTCATTGCACAGTGGAGATACTATACGTTCAGGAGTAGCATACATCGGGTTTGATCTATGATCATGTCTGGTCTCCGAGGATCCACCGGGTTACCAACTGGCACCGCTGTACTGGGTGTAAAACTGGGCCACCTGAAGTCCCGGGTGTAAAACTAGGTGCCTCTGTGCCAAAGTAGCGGCTTGCGTAGTGCATTATGCCTCCGGCTTGCGAAATGGTTATAAGCAATAACAACAGGACGCCGCGGGGTGTTCACTTAAAGGAGTAACGTTCTCTCAAGGGAGGGGATCTAAAAATCTTGATAAAACATTTATTCTATGCAAAATTTGTGCGCAAATTTTGCAAAGTAAAAAGCTGCACTGTAGCAAATTCTATGTGTGTAGCATTATTAGGGAAGTGTTGTTTGATGGCACCTCTCTACTTGATGCACCAAAGAACTACCTTGATGGCTCATGACCGCTGGTAATCTGTCGTCGCTAGTAGTTCGGAACTGAGAACAAATATGTTCGCAAATTACAACAATTATACAGCATATTGCTGAATAAAGCAGAACCGAATAATACTCAGTGACTTTACACCAAGACTGACTAATGTCTGGATTGTATCGTCCTACTCGAGTAAGGCGAAGAAAAGCTAGAAAGATACGCTTTTCACAAAGCAGGCTTAATGCATGCAAACCAAGGAGGAAGGAGTGATGCCCCTCCTTATAATAAGCAGAACCAAATAAAGAACAGACAGCATCATCTGTACAGTGACCAAGAAGAGGTGAAACTTCTGTATGTGAAAAGGCAATTTGAGCGAGATTTATTAGCAGACTAGTATTATGTTGTTTCTAGTAGGCGAAAGCCGAAACATCAACATGTGAAAATCTGATATTAAATCCTCAATCATTTTCCCTAGTATTATACAGCTATGAGTAACCTTAATTGGACACGGCAATTATTGCTGACCGGTGAAACTTTCGCATGGGAAAGACACACACACTTCTTGACAAAGCAATAAGTATTATGCTGTTTCTAGTACGCGAAAGCAGAAACATCAGCATGTGAAAGTTGTGAAGTTGAAGAATTTTTGTGTTGAGTACGATGTTGTTACTAGTAACCATGTCGACAGCTGAGAACTGTTCTCTAACCAATAGAAGGTGAAACTTCTGTATGTGAAAAGGCAATTTGAGCGAGATTTCTTAGCAGACTAGTATTATGTTGTTTCTAGTAGGCGAAAGCCGAAACATCAACATGTGAAAATCTGATATTAAATCCTCAATCATTTTCCCTAGTATTATACAGCTACTAGTAGCCGTAATTGGTCAGGGAAACATTGTTGACCGGTGAAACTTCACATGGGAAAGACACACAAATTACTTGACAAAACAATAAGTATTATGCTGTTTCTAGTATGCGAAAGCAGAAACATCAGCATGTGAAAGTTGTGAAGTTGAAAAGTTTTTGTGTTGAGTACGGTGTTGTTACTAGTAACCATGTCGACAGCTGGAAAGCTGTTCTCTAACCAATAAAAGGTAAAACTTCTGTATCTGAAGAGGCGGCGTGATTGAGATTTTTAACAGACTAGTATTATGTTGTTTCTAGTAGGCGAGAGCCGAAACATCGACATGTGAACATCTGGTTTTTAAATCATGAGTCAATTCTCCCTAGTATGATACAGTTGTTAGCCGGTATTGGTAACAGTAGAACA
This sequence comes from Convolutriloba macropyga, assembly GCF_964194025.1. NCBI lineage: Eukaryota > Metazoa > Xenacoelomorpha > Acoela > Convolutidae > Convolutriloba > Convolutriloba macropyga. The sequence continues at coordinate 4,511 of NW_027450585.1, read as the reverse complement.
GAGATTTGGAGGGCAAAACCTGCTCATGGGAAATGCTCACAGAGCGCTATCTACCAGTACACATAGTATTATGCTGTTTCTAGTACGCGCGAGCCGAAACATCAGCATGTGAAATGTGTAATCGTGGGTAACTCTAAGTGTGTAGAGTACTGTGTAGTAACTAGTAGCCATGCCAAAGCATGCATTGAAACTCTTCGTGATTTAAAAAGCTCAAAGCAAGATTGACGAGGCCGCAAGGCTATGTCTTTCTAAATTCGAACAAATCGAAAGATTGTTCAAAGTACAATTAAACTGATTGATCCTGTCAGTTGCCATATGCTTGTCTGAAAGACTAAGCCATGCATGTGCAAGCGAAGCTTGAAAAAGTGGAACCGCGAATGGCTCATTAAATCAGTTACTATCTATTAGTTGATTTGCAAGCTAAATGAATAACTGCGGTAACCCTGCAGCTAATGCATGCTGATTGTCCGACACTGTCGGAGACTTTTACAAGACTACACCGGGTGATTTGCTAAGTACAGACACATCCCGTGATGAGTCCTAGTAACTGAAAGATCCCAGATAGCTTCGGCTTGGGGACGGAACTTCCGAATTTCTGACCTATCAACCTATGATGGTAGTGTAACGGACTACCATGGTTGTGACGGGTAACGGGGAATCAGGGTTCGATTCCGGAGAGGGAGCCTTAGAAACGGCTACCACATCCAAGGAAGGCAGCAGGCACGCAAATTACCCACTCTCCGCACGAGGAGGTAGTGACTAGAAATAATGATATGAACCTTTATGGTTTGTAATCAGAATGGAATGGACTTAAAAGCTCCATTGATGAACGAGTAGAGGGCAAGTCTGGTGCCAGCAGCCGCGGTAATACCAGCCTCTACAAGCGTATGCAATAGTTGCTGCGTTTAAAAAGCTCATAGTTGGATCTGTTTGAGTAGAACGGCAACATGGTCTTCAGTTAAATCTGTTGACTCGTTCCGCTCATCCTTCGCATCGAAGAAATAGTTTGCACTTAAATGTGACGAACTGTGGAAACGGTGTTTTCACCCTGAGAAAATTAGAGTGTTCAAAGCATCCTTTGGGATCGAATAATAAAGCATGGAATAATGGAGAATGACCCGCTACTCGATTGATGCCGGTTGGCTGAGTGCGGTAATGATTGAAAGGAACAGACGGGGGCATTTGTATTGCTACGTTAGAGGTGAAATTCTTGGATCGTGGCAAGACAAACTACTGCGAAAGCATTTGCCAAGAATGTTTTCATTAATCAAGAACGAAAGTCAGAGTATTGAAGAGGATTAGATACCCTCGTAATTCTGACCATAAACTATACCAACCTACAATTTGTCAAAGTCGATCTTGACTTGGCAAGAGATTAACCGGGAAACCAAAGTTTATTGGTTCCGGGGGAAGTATGGTTGCAAAATCGAAACTTAAAGGAATTGACGGAAGGGCACCACCAGGAGTGGAGCCTGCGGCTTAATTTGACTCAACACGGGAAAACTCACCCGGTCCAGACATCTTAAGGATTGACAGATTGAATATCTTTCATGATTATATGGGCGGTGGTGCATGGCCGTTCTTAGTTAGTGGAGTGATCTGTCTGGTTAATTCCGATAACGAACGAGATCTTCTCCATCTAAATAATGAAATTCACTATATGTGAATTCAAACACTTCTTAGAGGAACTATGCGGAATTAAATACCGCAGATGAAGTGAGGCTATAACAGGTCTGTGATGCCCTTAGATGTTCTGGACTGCACGCGCGCTACACTGTGTACTTTTAGATTGAGTACTCAGCCCTTGGTCCGAAATGGACTGGGCAATCAGAGAAAAGTACAGCGCTTCAAGGGGATCGTCTGTTGTAACTTGCAGACGTGAACCAGGAATTCCTGGTACTTATGAGTCAACAACTCATAGGGATTACGTCCCTGCCCTTTGTACACACCGCCCGTCGCTACTACTGATTGGATAGTTAAGCAAGAATTGCAAATTCCTACTGTTGGGACTTCGGTCTCCGGCAACGGGATGAAGCGGATCGAGCTTAATTGTCTAGAGGAAGTAAAAGTCGTAACAAGGTTTCCGTAGGGGAACCTGCGGAAGGATCAGTGATTGATTCCTTCGGGCATGGCTGCTGGTAGAGGCCATGTCTGTAGTGCGCATGACGCTCTGTCGCTAGAGATTGCTTGGCAACCAATCTCGAATTATGTATCGAGCTCAAAAACTACTTGTGTGGATACATAGTTCAGCAGTCATGGCAAGGGACTGCTTAAAGGGAGACTAGTTAGCAAAAGCAGCCTAGCAGAACTGCAGCTATCTAGATCTCAGAAGCTGGGTTATAGAAGCCCAGCTATAGACTTGTGAATGAGAAAGGCCTAAAAAGGTCCACAAGTCGCGTGGTTAGAACCGACACGCAAAAATCCCAGCGAGTGACAGAGCGTTGCGCTGTTCAGTGGGAAAGAGTTGAGCTACTCGGGGCGCCCACTGAACTTGCTCCGAGCCAAAGGCTCGAAAAAACACAGCTTAGCCTCAGATCCTTTACATAGAAGGCTAGCTAAAATAAACTTACCTTGGACGAGGGTAAAGTTTAGTCAGTTCTTAGGGGAGAGTAATCCACAGCTTCTCGCCCTCTGAACATTCTCCCAGATATGTAGGTCTGGGAGAGTCTCCTCCTGTTCTTCGGAATCTGGAGGTAGACAAAGACAGTACGATACGATCTTGCATCGGGATGACTAACCGATAATGATCATAATCTGACAATTTTTCCGGCTTGAGGCACCGGAGTCAGATTAAAGACACATACTGAACTAAAGGCGTATGTGCAAAGCTTGTCGGAGTGTAGAGAGTCAAGCTGAGTTGACTCGTCACGTGGTGATGACAACAGCCATGTGCAAAACACTCACAACTTTATCGTCTATGTGGAAAAGGTTGCTAACAGCGCTCTCTATGAGAGGCCCTCGCATATAACTATACGAGGAAAAGGCGATAGAGTTGTTTGAATGTGGGGCAGGTTCATCGACAAGCTAAGTTGATCACATTCTTGTTGTGGCATCCTACTAGAATTGGTCACGGTCTGCACCAACTCTCCCCAAGTTGGCCAGACTTAAAACTAGAAATAAGGTTTGCAGCTATGTGAACCTAGAAACTGTAAAGGAGTTGAAAGAACTTAAAGGAATTGAAAGAGGCCTTGAGGTATATCCTCTTGGTAAAGACCCACAAAAGCTCACAAAAGTGGCTTCGAAGGGCAAAACTGGTTCATCCAAAACAATTGGAGAGCTTAAAGCAGAACCAATTCGAATGAAACACTATTGGTGAAACTTCATCATGAGAACGTCACAAGCTGATCACGCTCTATGATATGACTAGTATTATGTTGCTTCTAGTAGGCTAAGCGCAAGCCGAAACATCAACATGTGAAAGTCGTAGAATTTTGCAATCAAACTGTGGCTAGTACTGTGATGTTACTAGTAACCTGGTGTTCCGTCATATGGCCAAGAGAGCATTTGAAGGCGAAACTTCTGCATGGGAAAGCTGCATCATGATCAAAATTTTATATCGAGTATTATGTTGACGTTAGTAGGCCTTGGCCGAAAACGCAGCATGTGAAAGGTATAGATAAAAGTTATTGTTGCAGTCAGTACTGTGTAGTTACTAGTAGCTGGATTTAAGCTCAAAATGAGACACTGTTGGTGAAACTTCATCATGAGAATGTCACAAGCTGATCAAGCTCTATGATATGACTAGTATTATGTTGCTTCTAGTAGGCTAAGCGCAAGCCGAAACATCAACATGTGAAAGTCGTAGAATTTTGCGATCAAATTGTGGCTAGTACTGTGATGTTACTAGTAACCTTGTGTTACGTCATATGGCCAAGAGAGCATTTGAAGGCGAAACTTCTGCATGGGGAAGCTGCATCATGAACAAAAGTTTATATCGAGTATTATGTTGACATTAGTAGGCCCTGGCCGAAAGCGCAGCATGTGAAAGGTATAGATAAAAGTTATCGTTGCAGTCAGTACTGTGTAGTTACTAGTAGCTGGATTTAAGCTCGAAATGAGACACTGTTGGTGAAACTTCATCATGAGAACGTCACAAGCTGATCACGCTCCATGATATGACTAGTATTATGTTGCTTCTAGTAGGCTAAGCGCAAGCCGAAACATCAACATGTGAAAGTCGTAGAATTTTGCGATCAAATTGTGGCTAGTACTGTGATGTTACTAGTAACCTTGTGTTACGTCATATGGCCAAGAGAGCATTTGAAGGCGAAACTTCTGCATGGGGAAGCTGCATCATGAACAAAAGTTTATATCGAGTATTATGTTGACGTTAGTAGGCCCTGGCCGAAAGCGCAGCATGTGAAAGGTATAGATAAAAGTTAGCGTTGCAGTCAGTACTGTGTAGTTACTAGTAGCTGGATTTAAGCTCGAAATGAGACACTGTTGGTGAAACTTCATCATGAGAACGTCACAAGCTGATCACGCTCTATGATATGACTAGTATTATGTTG
>NW_027450584.1:0-18789 GCF_964194025.1 Convolutriloba macropyga | reverse complement strand
CCAGGTGAAGATTAGTTAGAGGCAGGTGTCAAAAACGGAATGGAAACAAACAACGTAGCTCGAAAGTGGGGGCGCCTGCAAGCCGGTCGAAATAGGACAGGGAGTGAAGCAGGTATAGAGAGGTTCACAAGCAGAATACATCAACGGGTGGGGGGGGGGGGGGGGGGGTAGCGCTCACTGGATGAAGAACATGTGTATGCTGAGAGCAAGGATGAATGGGAGAAGCAGGAGGGTGTGGACCATGCAAGGCATCAGCACATGGAAGGCCAGGGATCGGCGGGATTTTTTTTTTTGGGGGGGGGGGGGGGGGGGCACAGAGACAGACGGACAGACAGAGACAGAGAGGGACTGCTGCTGAGAATGAACACCTTTGTGTACACTGCGTACGTTGGCCGGTTTGAAACGGGCCGGAAGCTTTGTCATGCAAACACGATCTCCACTACATGACTACGGATACTACCTACACTGTACGTGGTTGTGATGCGCTGTTCATTGTTATTGCACTCATGCGAGAAACCCTGGTGCCAGCAGTGGTGATATCAACATGAGCGATCTGGAAACATGCTCATGTAGCGACACATACCCTAGCTAGCTTACCTGTAATCAATGGTTATTCTGCATAGCAATCTGCAACGATGCATGTCATGTGGGACAAGAAGCCAGGGCCGGAAGGGGGGCGCGGGTTGTCAATGCCTGGGACCGGGGTGCAAATTGGGAGATTGCGGAATCTTGCGAGCAGGAAAGGTCAACCGGAGCGGGGTACCTAGTTTGTAGATCAGGAGTAGGGGTTTATTGGGTTGTATCGGAAGGGTAATGTTGGCAATTAGTTGAGATAAGAGAGGTACATTCCTCGACCCTTGTACCGAGATTGTAAGCTAGCTAGAGGATAAATAAAGTTAGAGTGCCGGGAAGAAAGCAGGGAGGAAGGCTGGTGGTTGAGTGTAGAAATCAGGGATAGCTGCAAAGTATAGGCCAACCGTGATGGTAGTAGGCAATATGGCAAGGCAGAGCCAGGCCTAGGATACACGTATTGGGCGAAGAGAAAATGGGCAAAAGCCTGTTAGGAGGACGGAGGCCAATGGGTAGGGCGCACTATGGAAAACAGCTTCATCATGTGTGTCGTGTTTGGTTGGAGCTGGGGCACATACTGGGGTGGAAACAGTGGGCTACTTGGGGTCAGTGCAGGAAGACAGCCAGTCAGACATGCCAGGCATGGATGGGGATATATTAAACAACAGTCTGAGATGTGATAGTAGTTTTCAAATGTTTATTTCGAACTCTGGCCGTGATGCCTGGTCATTTGCGTCACATGATTTAAATTATTGATATTGACAATTCGGTTTGATTCATGCAGTACTTGGATTTGGCGAATGCTATAATTGATGAAGCAGGACCAAGACTGACATAGATAGATAGATAGATAGATAGTATCTACCTACTGGCTACTACTGGCTACTGCCTATCTATCTATCTATCTATCTATAAAAATATCCTTTTTTGAATATTAATTTTTTCTCCCATCTGCCAATAGCTTGCCTGTCAAGTGTCAACACACATCACGGATTCAATGCCGTTACTGTTTTTACAAGCAGATCACCCGGCGAGATGCGCCCATCCATCGATCGAAGTTGATGCGAGCTGGCCTCACTAATAAATGATGTAGCGATAGGGTACCTACCCTAGCTAGCCTAGCTATTATTTATTATTATTAATTAATCATGCATCTGTACAAGCAAATCCGTTTATTATTATCCTTCTGCTATGTTCGTTCTACTGGCTTGGGTAAGGCCCTGCACGGGCAGATCATTCCTGGCCGCCGGCCGGGGCACCCAGGCAGGAGGACGTATCCCGGGATATACGCCGTCATGTGCTCTTTGAATATGGAGCTCATGTGCAGAAGTTGTACCATAGAGTACCGGACGTACCGTAGCGTTCGAAAAACGCCGTACAATGTAGAACTATTCGACCGGATATGTGCAGATTTAATTAATATGCCGTGTGAAGCCCTAGCACAAGAGGGGAGTGAAACCCTAGCGACATGCCGGCGGCTCAGCCTCCGAAGTCCCACCCTAGTCCCGGCTCTATCCCTACTGTCTCAGGTCTCTACCCTAACTAAGAGTACGAGTAGACAGCAGTGTACACGTACGTATCGCTAAGCTCTAGGGTATCGGTACACGCACTACGGCGTAGAGCTGTAGCTGGCCGGATCCAAACACACACCATATATATATGCAAGCTCTTGAACAGCGCACTGCCGCAGGCATTCGTGGGCCCCGCGCTCTACAGATTCAACGCGCCCTGCTTGAGGTGAAGCCAAGCGATCACGTCCCGCCAAGATTGTCGCGGACTTCGAAGTCTGATAACACTATTCCCTTGTCGCAGACGGCATCTCGCTCTGTCTGGTCTGTTGTGTACTAGTGCACCGAGTTGATACACAGCGGTATAGCGCTACTAGGAAGTGTTTGCACCCACCTGCCCGTCGTCCGACGCTCACAAGACAAGGCCGTTGGTGTATCAAAATTGCCATGAAAAGTACAAATGGGAACTGCCAGAGCAATCGCATGTATACGTAGAATCATCTCACCGTTGATGGTGATAGGATGAGAGGCGCAGGTTTCGACATTTGAAGCTCGGGGGTTGACGAAATTTCAACCCACCGCCAGCTGTTCTGCTGCAGGGGCTATCCTCCGGTCAATCAGTCAATACGACTGAACCGCCCGGACGGCAGCTTGCCGCAACATATTTGCACTGTTTCCCAGCTGGGAATAACATCCACTTTGCGCTAACCGTACAATGCCATTGATGACACTTGTGGCCGGGGTCAACATCTACTAACTCGTATTTCAAAGAGGTCCTCGGACAGCCTGGGCGCGGAGTTGTGCTCACTTCGAAAGTACCCCGATCGTTCCAGCATTGAAAATGTGTTAAATTGCAACAATTCATCCTCGCACTCGACACAGGATCTGCTTTCAACATCTCGCCGATTGTGACACTGCGATGTGGTAGGGTACTCTTCTACCGTGCGTGAGCGAGTATCCGATGGGTGTCCCTCGCTCTATTCTGTCGGCTCTGACCCCGACAGTTGACTTTAAAGTCTGTCGCGTCGGGGCGTTCTCCTCACGCGGACCCCAGACGAGCACAGTCCGTCTCGGAATGTAACATTGCTTCTGCATGCTTTGATTGGCGATTACTTCACCGACTGCATTGAGGACGGACGCTTATCGTTTGATTGCGGGTACGTAGCTAGAAAGAGACCTGGATAGCCAGTGCGCAGGCCCTCCCGTATGCGTAAGGTGCAGAGGTCCAGCGAACGCTTCCGGCAAAAGAAGAGAAATGACCCAGTACATGAATTGCCCGCACATGATACGATAGGGATCCTCATGAGATGATCGGCATTGCCCCGCATGACCTTAATCATCGGGTCATCACTGATGGACACCCTTACCCTAACTTCTGAACCCGTCTGCTCTCGGCTCTCGTGGCATTGCCCTAGCTTTGTTCCCTGCCCTATGTCCTTTGTCTGTTATTTGGTTTAACATATGTTCTCAAGTTTGCCAGGCTGCCTGCCGAGGGACATAGTATGCAAATTGCTAGTCTGCTGCACACACAGTGCACCGAAATTTGCATATTGCAACACATCATGTATGCCTGAGTTTTGCTTCCGCCAGGCTCTGGCAGCTTGGCAGAGGCCGCAGCATACCATACATGAGCGAATGAGCTTTGATGCCCTTCTAATAGTGAGCCGGGCACGCGCCAGAGTTTCCCTTCCTTGCCTTACATGAGCAAATGTGAATGTCAACGTTGCCTTCTGGATGCTTATGGCGACACACCCTGCATCGTTCTGCTCAGTGCTGGGCCTTGGATGAGCTGTCGCGGCCTTTGTGTACTAGCACCAGACCGTAATTGCAAGGGCTGTGGTTGTGATGCGTATCTGATTGACCACACGGCCAATTAGCCGTGGCAAATATCGGCAGTGCCCTAGCATGTGAGCCTGGGATCGACGACAGGGAATGAATATGTAGACAGCCGCGTTACACTTCACATAGGCACGCAACTATCAGCATGGAGACAGTGTGCATGAGGCCGCTAATATGATACAACGAATGGAGCAGTGCCGTAGGCTACAGTCCTTTGAAACTGGTGGGAAGCATTGGTGTAATTGACGCGCACGACAGCTGCATTTCGTTGATAGGAAATGTGTCTGCCGTCACGGGCGCTCGGACATGTGTATACCAGGCACAACATTAACCATTCAGCGCCAATTGTTTGTGCTGTCCGCAGGCAGACTTGCCACAGATCCAGTGGGGGAAGGCAAGCAACCTGGATCACTGCCCCTTGCCGGATGCAGATGGCAAGGCACTGCCTCGTAATTCATAGCTAGAGGATCATAGCCATCTGGCCACAGTGAGTGTGTGCTCATCGAGCCTTGCGCCTCTGGTCCATCCTTCAAGATCACAGAGAGCGCTAAACACTGGGCTGGCGGATCCTGGGCGGTGCTGATGACACCAATCAAGGAGATCTCACGCTGCTCAGGTTTTTTCTCATCGCTCTGTCTGCACCCTGGAAGTGGAAAGTGCCCCACAGGAGGATTGGCGTGCTAATTTTATGATTGGGAATCCATAATTTATGCATGGTTTGGAAAGAATCAGGCTTGGCCTAGCTCCATATGAGGGATTTGCGGAATGTATCTCCGCAGAGGAGGATGCTGAGGAGCTGATCCCGGGCTGCACCGAACTGGACGACCTCTCAGGCAGCAGTTTTGCTTGCCCTGATTGGCTTGTGAGAAGTGGCAAGCCTTCAGATCAGCAAGACACTGACAATGCCTTCATGGAGTGGCAAGGTTCTGCGGCACCGCTGCTGCTTCCCCCGAACACAGCCTGTGCTCCCCCCTTCCCCGCCCCGCAATGTCACTGGGCTATGATTGCACCCCCGCCCGGCGACCTGGGCCAAGCCACATTTGAGCTCCAACCAGTCCCTGAGAATGAAGCCATCCACTGTGTGGTGCCCCGCGAGCTTCCCTACGTCCTTCCCGAGGATTACCCGAGCAACCGCCACGCGCACCCTCCCCCCCCCGCCCCGCCGTCAGTCTACGCCAGCCTCCAGATTCCCAAAGAAGCTACCATGCAACCCTCCGGCGATTCCACCGGCTGCCACTCAATGCCAGTGCGCCCCTGGTTCCCAGCGGGATCAGCGGGTGAGCTTCCAGCCCCTTCCAGGGTCCAGTGCAGCATCAGGATGGCCGACACATTTGCTGATGCCCCAGTTCCGCCCACAGCTGCCACCCCAGGAGCCCCGAACTGCAGCTTTGTCGAGGAAGCCCTTGACCTGGTGCGCTACAACTAGTATCTGCAGCGGGCGGCCCCCACCTGCCTCTGAACTTCAAGGATTCCCCACCACCAGCGTGATGTTGGAGTGATCAAGAGCCGAGCCTAATGTGGTTGGACTCCAATGTGACATTCTGGGGTCATGTTGACAACATGCCGGGCTCATCAAATAAGCTCAACGATCAGACGGCCAGGCCACGCCAGCACGGCCACTGAATCACCAGCCTGCGGCTAACGACAGCTCTGCTGTTCCTGCAATCGCAGGTGTTTGCTTCAAGAAAGCAGTCTGTGTACAACACCATCAAGTTCAGGCTGGCAAGGGCAATCCTGGACGAGTGGTTCCGGCCCCACTACATGATGGAGGAAACCAAGCTGCGGCCCATGCAGCTTGCCACCGGTACGCCCGGGCCGCCTACCAAGCATGTTTCATTTTTATGCATATCGTCATGAGCTGTGCGTCTCTAGTGGGTCCCAGACGTTTTGCTATTACTACTGTATTTGCGAGCTGTGTGGTCGCTTTCCCTCGCCAAGTCAGCTTCGGCTCTGCAGCTAGCAAACGGAACGTTGGGACTGACGTTGGCCGGCAATGTGTGGTGGTCCTGCCATCTTGCATTGCCGCTGCAGGCCAAGCAGGTCAGGTCGTCCACAACACATGGCAGCAGCTGAGCAACGGCTGCATTCCGCAGCCCAAGTTCAAGGACATACTGATCGGTGACCGGCTGTTCCACCTTGAGACAACGGACTGCACCCCCAATGTCACCACTCTGAACCTCAATTGGCTCCTCAGTGAGGCAGTGAGGACCTGCCCTCAGCAGTTTGCTCCATGCCTTCTGACTTTGGTAAGCCAATGCAGTTCCTGGTCTGCACAACGACCCTCCTCTGCGCCACCCGCTTCCCCCGACGGCCCCCCCCCCCCCGGTCTCTTGGCCGGGCTATGTTCACTCAAGACCGGGCAATATATGAACCCGGGCAACACCCAGCTCGTGGACGCATCGTGTTCTGCCAGCATTTGCACCTTTGGCTACAACACCAGTGACTCTGCTCCTTCTGATTATGTTCTGACCCACAGCCTTCTCTTGTGACTCATCCAGATCAAGTTGAGCTTTGAGGCCCATGACAGCATCTGTAGCGTCTCTAAGCGTCAGCTAGCAGAATACATTATATCCCTGGAGGCCACTGCTGGCATGAGCCTTGAATGCCCCTTTGGCGTGCGATGCACAACAGCAGGCAAGGGTCCACACACTCCCGCTGAATTGTGTGCCAATCGTGTCATTACATATACTGAGGTCTGCGTATGACTTGAGGTGCTAGGTGGTGCCTGAAACTGACCCCATGCACCTGTCTTGCAATGTGTGCATGCGTGGTGTTGCTCTGAACAATTCTATCCAGGTGCGCTACTGAAGACAACCATTGGTGAGCTCCCGCAGTCGCACTGCCTGTACCGAGCGCTTCTGTACCTTTTCTGTATGCTAGATGTCATTGTTTGATCGGTAAATTTGTCATGGAATGGGGTCTCTCTTGACCGCAGTAACAGACCGTCAGCCAATGCAATTGAATTTGCAGGGCGCTGCGGAAAGCGTGGATCAAAGGCATCTACATCAGTCAGCCAGCTGGCAGCGGATGACCCGCGTTTCCGCGTCTGCATCTCTCACATACATCAGGCAAGTCAGGTCCAGAACATGGTGATCCATACGCGGTTCTGTGGTCATTACCTGTAGTGACGCTTGCCTTTAGGCAGTCACGTTTGGCTTCTCTTACCATCCTTGCAATGCTTGCTCGAGTGGAGTTCTGCAGCATTCTCCCGCTATCTCTGTGATTGGCGTTTCATAGGGCGCTCTGCCAGCCATGCAGAGGGATCTCACCGTTCCTCCCCAGTCCCACCTTAGAAGACCGCCACGAATCTGGTCACCTGCTAACGTGAGCCGCAACACTTGCATACTAAGGGCAGGCCATGTGTTGACCATGCAGAGCGAGAAGATCATACAGATTGATTGGACCGCCGTGATGTTTGGCAGCCCATCGTACAACCCACAAGAGGACTTGTCCACCAGTGGGCTTCTCGCTGATGCCTCTGACATTCGAGACAGCCAACCTGGAGGCGCTAGCATGGATCAAATCCTCCAGGACCCAAAGGCTTTCCCAACCCTCCAGGCAAGTGGAGTTCTTCCCCTGCAGATGTGACCGTACACGGCCAGACGTGTACAGCCGGAAGACCTCAGCCTAGCTCTGCAGGCTCCCTCTGCCGGCTCTATGTTCCTTCTCCTCAGCCCCTGCTATATCCCTGTGCTGCTCCGTGGATTTCAACAGTCATTGCTTTGTATCTGCAGACTGTATTGTGAACTTGATAAGCTATGCCCTTCATTGTGATGCCTTGCCTATCAGGCGCTGAGATCCGTTCGTGGATGAACCCTTCTGCTTTCAGGAGGCCATAGGGTCGGAAGTATCAAGCCACGACTCGTGCGGGAGCAAGTCTCTGCCTTACAAGGCGGCAGTTCTCACCAACGGCTCGGCTGCGGCGTCCTTCCAACGCGCCGAGATGGCTACCAAGACAGCCAACAGAGGCGAGAGGCTTGCCATGGGCCCGCAGAGCCAGAGCAAAGTCTGGCCCAAGCTGGCACCGCCGTCACCAAGTCTCATTGTCGCTGTGGAGTGCGGGGAGTGCGCGCTCCAGCTGCAGCGCCTCCAGGAGCGCTCCAAGATCGGTGTCGCCTGCCAGTGGTACCGGCCGGCTTCAGAAGGGCAGCTGCAAATGTCCCTGATCTCTCTTTTTGCGCCATCATCGAAGGTCACAGGTCAGAGCTCAGTTGCATTGATCATCGACCTCGCCGGTGCGTCTGAGGATGAAGCCGCCATGATGATCAGCATGATGGGCTCCATTATGACGGACAGCGCCGTCACTAAGGTAACAGTGCTTCCTGTGTGCAAGGATCACTCGCGATTCCAGACAACGCCCCCCCCCCCCCCCCCCCCACGCACACACACAGCTGTGTACCAGATTCGTGTGTGACAACTCAGCAATCATCTGTATATGTGTCTGCACGTATATCTGTTTGACCGGAGAAGCTGACAGTTTGCTGGTTCACGCGGGGTCAGGTGACGCATGATGGGCAGAAGCTTTCCTGTTGGCTTGCTCGGAGAGGAATAAGTATCTCTAATCTCTGGGATACTCAGGTAACAATTACAGGAAGGGGGGAGGACCTGGTTGAGCTCCGTGCTCGGCCTCATTGCTCGCTGCAATCTGCGTTCCTCTGATTCTCGTCCGGTTCTGATAAGGAGACCCCAGTATGTAACCAGACTCTTTGCTGGCCGGCTCTGCCTTGTGTTAGGTTTCATATGGTCTTGTCACGGCCATTGAAGGCGCTCAGGACGGGGCTGCCGGCAACTCCGGCCATGTGAGCTGCACAGACTTTCCCACGCTGCTCGAGGAGATTGGACGGCCCAACCCCACGATGACCGAGACCGGTGCCGCGGTCCCTCCACGCATCCTGTCGTTTGGTGGCTCCACAAACTGGCTGGTGATAGCGAAGGACCTGCGGGCAAGCACCCGTGACACACAGGCATGGGGCAAGAGACCCATGTCGGACCATCTCAAGCGGCTTGCTGTGTTCCAGGTTTGCTGCCCGGCTTCCCGAATACACTGAAGGATTTCTCATGCCAAATGCTTGTCAATCAATGACACCAGGACTCTGCAATGAGAAAGACCACATCAGCAAGGGACATGTAGGCATCATCCCAACAGCGCTCATGAAACTACGTCCATCCTTGAGTCGAAGGGCGAACATGTACAGGCTTGAATTTACTTTGATTTCCGTCCTAAACATAGCCCACGACGTCAAGGCTCAGCGGCTGTTGGCCAGCGGCTGAGAGCAGTGCCCTGGCTGTGTCATTGCCTGTTGACATCCAGGTGGAGCCGCTGGTGCTGCTGAGCGAGATCCTGGAGCGCCGAATCCGCCGGCAGATTGGCACTCTGGTGACATCCCTCAGCTCCAACAACGTGGACTACAAATCCCAAGAGAGCACACCTGAGCCTCCCCCGAGTGTGGAAGCCATGCTGCCTGCTGGGATTGATCTGGAGCTCACCTTTGGGAGCAACATGCAGTATGGCCATCCCTGTCCCTGAGTGCTCTGCTGCCCCGCATAGTTCCAACTCGCAGGCCGCAGCTCAATGATTCCCGGGAAAACGCTCGATGATTCCCAGAGCTGCCAAGCTTTCATGGCTCTCGGCAGCAGTGCAAAGATTTCCGAGAACAAACAAAGCAAATCAATCATTTCTCTTAGATTTCGGCTGTGTGTTTGCGCATCGCTCGCTGCAGGTCCCAGTACACAAGGTTGTCCCCTATGGCCACTCCACTCCCGCTGACACCTGCACCGGCATCCTCCGCCGGCTCAGTCGCAGCCGCGGCCTCGGCCTCTGCAGGTGACAGCAGCTCTACTGGCAGCGGGTCAACAACAGCGTTCTCAATGTCCCCCGACACACCGCTGGACTGCCAGTCGGCCTCAAATCCAGGCCACCAGAGCAGCAGCACCAAAGCACCCACCAAGCCGCCGATCCTACCTGAATGCCTGGGGCTATACCCCTCCCCCAGTACCAAGAGCCCTCCCAAGCCAAAGATATACATTGCAGGCAGCAACCTTGATGTGCAGTCCTTCCTCAGAGCCCTTCCGCCAGCCTTGTCAGCATGGCTGCAGGTGATTCCCAGAAGATTAAAAGATGTGACTCACCTCCTGCCCTCTCGAATCCGTCACAGTCGATGCTCTTCAGCGATCACCTCTGAGGATCTATAGCTGGGTTCAGCTGACACCCGACTATCATGTCTTTTCACATTGCCTGGCCTGCAGGAGTCAAAGGATGTCTCCAGGATGAGTGCGGCGCCGCACGGGGCCACTGCCCCTGCTAACATTCTGGACAGCATTACTGTCAGTGCCAACAAGGCCACTCTTACACTTGCTGACAAGCACCAGGTAAGCAAGGGGCACACCAACCGGGCCATCACCTCCTGCACTGCAATTCCTGGGCTCCTGCACAAAATGCAGGCTGTGTCAGCTTCCGGGCTCCTGATCATGAGGGAAATTCGGCCACTTGTCCTCATCACTGGTCTTTGTGTGCCCTGACCCTCGGCCTAGTCACTGAACTTTCTGCTGCTGGCCTCAGGAGGAGGTGCCCATCGAGTGCCCAGTGCCTGCAGCGGTTGCATCTCTGCACCAGGCCCTCACAACAGAACCTGCTGACGATGCAGCACAGGGTGTGAGTTGTGCGCAGTCATGGTCTCCCATGGATTCGAGTGTCTGCCGAGGCCTCTTCCCTCCTACTCCCATTTCCACACAGGTCTCTGTGCAGGAGCCAACGGCCGACAGTGGCAACGCTCTCGCGGCGGACAACAGCACCGCTGATCAAGGCGGCATCCAAGGAGTAGAGCGGCTGAGGCTCCAGCCTAACCGCCTCACAGTACCAGGTTCGAGCCCGTGCGCTCCAATGTCTCCCGCCTGCTGCAGATGGAAGTTCAATGTCGTACGCTGGGAAAGTGAATGTTGGACATATCTGTGTTGCTTGACGGCTGTGTGTTGAAATGAATACTCTCAGTTGAAATGAATACTCTCGTAATTGTGTGGTTGGTGTGTCCTGATGGTGGGGCGAAGGCACTCTCTGCCGAGTCAGTGCATCTTTCGGGGGCCCGGCCACACCTGAAGGGGAGCTGCAGGTAATCTCACAAGGCCGGAAGGGGCATTCACACCTCCTGCATGAAGCAGGAGAGCGACGCCGGGGAGAGAATGGAAGAGGATGAGAATGAGGCTTCAGGGCAGATGAGGAAGGGGTGCCCGCTGCATGTACAGGGGGGAGCCATCAATTGATGTGAGAAACCAGATTCCAAGTGCAAGTGCCCGGTACTGTCTGCGGCGTGGCTGTGAAGTTGGAAACATCAGTCAACTGAATGCGCTTGCAACTGCTGTGCATCTCCGCCGCTTCATCGCAACGTTGGGTGTTGCTCGCAGTGGGCCTCGCTAACCTTCACCACAGCCTGCTGCCTGCCTGGAGTGAGCTCGCTCGGGCTTGATATCATGAAGGCTATTGCCAGTGGCTCCCCCAACAGACCTCAGCGCCAGTCTCTCCTGGTGGTCGGGGAGACACGATCTGGCAAAACTGCTCTGCTTCGAGACATGGCCAAGGAGCTGTCCTGTGGAGCCTTCTGCAAGAGGGTGGTCGTGATGGACACGTTTGACGACATTGCCGGCGACAACCTGGATCCCCACCACAGCCTGGGCACCGCTCGGAGGTGCCATGTCATGAACAAATGGAACCAGGCTCTTCAGGTGGGCTGCAATCACCCAAGGTCACATCATGCCAACGCTAAGTGGCAGCTGGGGCGGCCACACACTGCACCACATGCAAGTGTGTGCATCAAAACAGTATTCTGGGAGTGAATGGCGGCATTCCAAATCACGTCTGACATTTGCTGTCCTCTGTGCCTGCAACGTACCATTTGCCGGCCTTGGTCCTGCTCTCTGCATGACTGTTGCCCTGGGTGACTGCTGGTGCAGATGCTGAGCGTGGTACGAGCCCACAAACCTGACGTCCTCATCATCGATGAGCTGAGCACAAAGGATGAGGTGAAGGCCGCCCAGGCCATCACTGGCAGAGGTGTGGCCATTGTTGCGGGGGTGCGTGGACGCGGCTTCTCCAGCGTGGCAGATGACCCTAGTCTCTGTGAACTCCTCGGGCTCAATCCTGCTGACAGAACCATGGTGAGGTCCAGTTCCGTGCTACTTGTGACCAGACTGGACACTCAGCCTACTGCATGTGCCTGACCAGACTTCCTGGCTGCGAGATACAGAGAGACAGACAGGGAGGGAGAGGCAGTTGGTCTTCCCTGCACTGTACATGATACTATCGGTTACTAACGCAGTATATCGGTGTACAAACTGCCCAGCACATGCCTCAAAGGGCAGTTGCTCACAAGGTGATCGAGCTGGAGGACGTAAACAGGTACACACAGTCCACCCTCTGCCGCTACTGCTCTGTCTCGGCTGAACTGCCGCTCACACCAACATGGCATGGCATGTAAGGCCATGTACCGATAACTACTGTACGTCTCAGGATCGGCCTCTAGCATTGTCTGACCAGCCTGACCGGCCGGCTGCTGATAATCGGTGAGAGACTGCAACATAGCAAACTGACTCCAAACAAACCCTCACCTGGATTGTGACCACTGCACAGGTGGACAATCCATGGTGATGTTCAGTCAAGCACCAGTGCCCTCCTGCGAGGCGCTCCCATGCCCATCGAGCGCCGCAGGTGGGAGAACGGCGTGAAGGTGGCGCAATTCAGCGGCTCTGAGGCCTGCATCGGGGCCACGGAGAGCCATGCTGTGCAGACCGGCATCGATCCGCAGGGTGGCGCTGATTGGCTCAGCGGGTGAGATATCCTGACCTGAAGCTAGTCTGCATGCAACACGTACCTACCTGAAGCTAGTCTGCCTTGGAACACGGCCGGCCCAGCTGTGCCGCAGATGCACGTCTCCACACACGCTGTCACCTGCATGAAACCTTCTTCTCGCGTGTGGGGCACACCATGGAAGGTACAGGAATGGAGATGGAGACAGTCCCACTCCGAATGCCAACTTGGCTTCAGCTTGTGGTTTGGACGAGCTGCACTTAGCCCAAGGTTGGACTCTGATGGCCGTGCAATGCCGCCCTTTGCGCTGTTCCTCAGGATCTTCAAGATGATGACACTTCAAGGGCTCTCGAACCGCGGGTGATCGTTCCCACATGTACTGCTGCGGCTGTCCACTAGTGTGCACGTGCTGCGGCCTGCTGGAGTCAAGCTATAACCACACTCCAGGAAGGCACGTTTCCATACGATTTTTTTCGTCTAGTCCGCTGGTGATACATAATCTTGTCCCTGCCCCTTATGCATGATGTATAGATGGCCTAAGGCCATCATGGTCCTAAGCGACCACCCCCAGGGGCTGCACCAGCGACGTTTCCCTCATGCTGATCTGAGCAGCGTGTGCGTCCGATTTGGGCACAGGACAACAGAGGTGGCTTCTGAGTACTATGCTCAGACATTGGAGACGTTGACAAGGCCACGCCACTCCTCAACCCGCCCCCCCCCCCCCCCCCCCCCCCTTCAAAACCATTCTCTCTTCTCTGTTTTGCCGCCCAGAAACAACACTCATTATTGAAAAAAGCTGCTTTACGCAGCACATAAGGTATATCCTGCTCTTGATCGCGCAATGGCAAAGGAGGCCACAGCCCGACTGCCAGAGCGACTGCCAGATGGGCCGGCATTATGTCGCCGGTGTACCATGGCCACAGGAGCAATTTTGATCTGACACTGTTATTCAATTCTTTCACCGTATCCAGCAACTTGCTACCAGTGCACAGGGCAGTGCTTAAGGCTTCCACGGAGCCACGTGACTGCATCACGCCCGCGCTGCGCCTGCGCCCGCGCACGTCATCATGGCTCAGCAGTAGGACCTATCAGAGCCGCCAGCCCGGGCCCCTGACTGCTGCACACGAATGCCAGAAACTGCACTGAGCTACGATTCTATGACTTTTAACGACAATAAAGCGATCTGATCCACACTATCCTTACTTGTTCCGGCTCTGGTTAGCCATGCATTGTGTACAGTCCTACCCTGTCCCAACTTTGACCTCACAGCAGTCCTGCGGAACATGGGCCGTCCTCCACCTAGTCAATATGCTGCAAGTGAAGGGTATCTGGCTATCCTGCATGCATTCCCCGTTGATCGATGTTACAAGCACGGCTGGCTGTGGCCTCTAACACTCCTATTCCTTCACTTTCGACCCGTGCCTTCTCGGCTGTGTCTCCAGGGCCTGGGGTGCCGATTGTGTGATGCTTTCTGACCAAATGTTCAGACGGTGATGCACCGAAGGCCGTCCCTGTGTCGGTGCAGCAAACGCGGGTTCACGATGCTAAAGACTCTGTGCTTCCTCCCGCATCAATCCCAGTGGAGGACTCCAAACAGTGGAGTCCTCCACCGGCGTCCTCTGCTGCATGCAGGTGCCTCTGACTCCACTGCACAGTTGCAGCACTCCCATCCGGAGTCGCGTTAACAATGTCGGTCTGCGGTATGCAGCTTTGATCGCCATTGGGCCGCTCTCAACGCTTCGAACACAGTGGTCACAGCTGCAGGCCTGCCCTTGAGTGGCGCTGTTCGGTGGAAGAATGCCAGCCAGCCGAGAGGGGCTGGCATCGCCCAGGGACATCAGTCCTGCTTGGCATTCTGGCCGATAGTGTCCTGGGACGGTTGTGGTGGGAGGAGCAGCTGCTTGCCGTTGAGATAGAGGGCAGAGCTGGCAAACCAGACGAAGCTGAAGCTGACCATCAGCAAGTCATAGAGGAAAGGATACCTGGTGGCAAGGGCAACAGAGGTGTCACGGCGGGCCAAAGCCTTGCTGCTGTCACAAATGGGCGAGAGACGAGCCTGGAAAGACAGCCAACTGGGCGTGCACCTTACAGGTGCGGGGCGCATCACAGCCGCCGTGTGGACCGCTAAAATCGTGGCAATAGTGGCTGCAGTGACCCGGCGGAGCACCGGCCTGCAACCGGGAGGTGGCATGGAATGGAGTTCAGTGCTCTACGCGGCGGCAATAGCTCTGCTAATAGCTGGAATGCTCGTGCACGAGCCGTAACAATTCCTTTCCCGTTCCAGCAATGGTGTGATGCTTATCCCTGCTGAACATCAGGCTTTGCGGCTCTTCGTGGCTCACTTGGTGCGGATTGGAGCAGAAACGGTGCATGCATGCCGTCGAGAATGGGCAGCACAAGGGCTGTGTGCCGGCGCGATAGTGAATATGCATACCTCACACTGAGAGAACGACAATTATTCAGGCAAAGAGAGACAAACTGGTCGGGAGCCGGGCATCAGGTGAAGGTCGCTGACGTAGGAAGAAACGGCGGGGGGCATGCGTCACAGCTGAGAAAGTCCAGCATGGTGCATGACGTTTGACATCGCTAAATTAGGTTCCGAGACCATCCGTGCCAAAGAAATGCTGTGGGCAGCGGAAGCGTGTGTGCCACCTGTCAGCGGGAAAGAGCTTTGGAGCTGCGAGACACGTCCAGAGTAGGTTGGCGCCTGCGTAGGCGACGGCCAGCCCATCCTTCTTGGAGGAGTGGGAACATGGAGAAAGAGGCCACCAGAGGCAGGGCGGCTGCTAGGTAGGGCTCCCGGCCAGCCAGCATCGTCACGGGGAGTAGCGGAAGCAGGATGGACTTCTCATGAACCTGTGGTGCGGCAATTGTCAGTCCATCTTCCCACACTCAATTCCATGTCCCCAACCGCCCCGACTCGCCTTCCTGTCCTTTCCCACCCCTTCACTTCCATGTCACGTTGCGCGCCTCCCCTCCTGTGCAGCTCTACCCTGCAGTCGATCTCTACACCCCTTCACCCTGATGCCGCTCAGTCCGACTCTCATTTCTCGTGGCCTCCACTCTTTGTCACACAGCGACCGAGAGGCTGAGCTTCCCAGGACTCGAAACCGACGCCATGCATCTGATCGCCCTCTGGACTCTCGAATTATACAGCCCAAAACAATCAGATAGCGCCAAACCAAGGGCGCATCATGACTGGTATGAGAAGAGGAAGAAGGCAAATGCCGAGTTTGCGAGGCACAAGAGCAGTCCGGGCGCTGACGCCGGACTGCCTGCTGTAGCATCGAGGGCAAGAAGGCCGCCAGGGTTGCCCCAGTACACATCGGCACCAGTTCAGCCTGGCTGAAGAGAGCCTTCCACTTGATTGCCACGTGCGTGACACACCAGGCATTGGCAACGTAGTCTTCAAACAGGCCGCGGCGGATTGGCGCCAACCGCTGCAGAACCTGGACATGCCCAATCACCTCAGATGAGAAGCGGGGATGCTCAGTAATGAAAAGAAACCACGGCGATGCATTGCAAAAGGAACGGCAGGAGCAGAACGAGGGCGACGGGGTGCTCCACTGAACACAGGCAACCGCAGATTGAACGACCTGGAGCTGGAGGCTGAGACAGAGAGATGGAGACAGAGACAGAGACAGACAGAGCGAGACAGGGACACAGACAGGGAAGGGGGGGGGGAGGGGGCGGGGTGTTAGTGACTGACCTTAAGAGCCAGAGACAGGTCAGACAGAAAGGCGCCCACACGCTGCAAACGTAGCTACCACCACGACCCCAAGCTTGGCCACTCCCAACGCCTTAGCCAGAGCCCCTCGTCGTGCCAGGCACTTGCCCAGAAGGTGCCCGAAAAACGCCGGTGCAAAGTACAGCGCCATCTGCAGGCATGCAGATGGGAAATTGTCAGACTTTGCCGGGCGCGACCCCACTCGTGACAGACTGTGTCGCTGAATTTTTCATGAATTCAAGCCTTCCCTGCCCTCTTGAAGCCCTCCCTCCGGCTCTCTGGGCACGTCTCTCCTTGGTCCGATGCCGGTGTAGTCCTGTCCTATCAGGTTGTCCTCTTACCCATCGCTCATCTCTGCAGCAGCTTCCCTTGCGCTTCCCCAGTCCTCCCGCCCCCTTATCCCTATCTCCTGTGCCTCCTCCCTGTAAGACGTGCATGGCCTCTCTCTCCTCTCCGATAGATCAGTGACCATCAAGAATGGAGCGCTTCCTCTTCCCTGCTGCTCCATGGATACACGCAAGGCCATCCCGTGCTTGCTTGCCTGCTTGTGGTTCAGCGCCAGGCAGAACAGCACGGACCCCACACAATCCCATCCGGATGCAACAGCCGCAGACGCCGCCATAGTCAGCCCGAGCCCGATGTTGTTGTACTGGAAGTGCCCATGATCGATGAGTGCTGCGGCCGGCTGAATCAGAATGGCCGCCAGAGGCCACCACTCTGTGGGCCTACCTTCCTTGTGCCCTGCGAGCAGGCAAATGATATTTACTTCCTCACTGCAGTGGAGGTCCCCTCACACCACACGGAGTACAGGCGCTGCTGAAACTACACAGCGCCGCACCGCAGACAGGGGGGGGGGGGGGGGGGGGGTGGCAGGGGTAGGGAAAGAGCCAACGCTGCGGTCGGAGAGGCTGGCCATGTGGAGTGGAACCGGGAAGGTCGAACATGGCATCAGAGGAAGAGAGGGATAGGAGACGGCGGAAGGCCGCAAGGGAGGGTGGAAAGATGAGGAGGTAGACAGCGATCTGCACGGCTCACCGACAGCAAATACTCGGTGGGCCAGCAGGGCAGCGGGTATGAGGAAGATGAAGTCGCTGGCGATGACGCTGGCCCTCATCAGGCGCTTGCTGGATTCCGTTTCGTAGCCATGGGACGTGCCTAACGCAACTGCCTCCGGCTCCAGCATGGATATCGCCTGCCGCCAGGAGCAAGCCGTTGACAAAAAGATGAGGTGATGAAAGGGAGTATAGGGGGGGGGAGGGGGGGGACTCAGCAGACGAGCTGCAGTATGTGCTGCACCCTTCCCCACACGCTTCACAAAGTGCTCCATGCATGCAAGGTGGAAGGGCAGACCTTGCCATACACAAGGCTTTGGGTAGGCAGACAGCGGGGGGTAGTCCAGGCCCCAGTAGGTGAGGTTGTTTTGCGCGGTTTCGATGTACCACGTCGCCGCCGGTGTGTGCAGTGTGATTTCCATCCAGTGACGCTGTGCCTCGTAGTCACCAAACATGGGAGGATTTCCCTGGCCTGAGCAGCGGTGGTCAGGAGAGTAAGGGAAATCAGGGCCGGTGTGGAGGTGGTCATGTATATATTGGGTGAAGGGAGGGGAAGGTCGGGGGGGGGGGGGGGGGGGAGGTAAGGGGAGGGAAGATGGCATGGGAGCTAAAAGTGTTGCGGGTCAGAAGGAACGGCTTGTCCTGACCTGAGTATCCGTGAAGGCCAATGCATAGCCGTAGCAGAATGGCAATGCCGATAATGAAGGCAGCGCCCTGCAGGTAGGGAGCGCCCCGGCGGGGGAGAAACATGATGAATGTTTGCAGATATGTGTAATTTGCGAGCTTTGTGAGGTCCCTCCACACCTGAGGGTGCGTTGACGCTCAAGAAGGGAGTTTGGGGGGGGGGGGGGGGGGGGGGGGGGGGGGGACGTGCGCGGCTGGGGGGGCATCAACATGCGTGCGTTAAGCCAGATTGCGAAAACAACTGCTGCTGCGTCAGGCTGATTCGCATGTATGGATCCGCCGGCCGGAAGGGTACGTACTAGCTACAGTAGGAGATGTACTCGTACTACTACTAGTGCACGTACAGTACGCGTACTGGCACTTGGCAGTGGGGCCGCATGCTGCCGCGCGGCCGGCCGGCACCGGTACTAGTACTAGTACTAGTACACGTATCGTAGGTAGCTAGGTAGGCCGTAGGACACCTATATGTATCAGTTATTAGCGGTGTGGCCGCTGCCCTCTGGCATCTCGCCTACGGCCTACCTGGCCTACCTTCGGCCTTCTCCCGTAGGATTCTTACTACTTATCACCCTGACCGCCTGGGTGCTGCTTCATTTCTCTAGCTGTGAGGCT
>NW_027450583.1:0-41222 GCF_964194025.1 Convolutriloba macropyga | reverse complement strand
CTCATGATGACATAATCTGGTCTTCTTAATAACCAGACATTACCCAGACTCTGTCTGTTGTACATGTTCGTCTAATTTTCTCCTAAATTAATAATGGGCTCCTCAACCTTGCTGCTCAATTACTTATTCCAATTACAAAGTGGGTTGAAAATAGCGTGCCCAGCTTTAATCTAGACTACAAGAAGTAATTGAAGCACTTTTTCTCCCTTTTTCGTAATTTTTTTAAAAATTGATTCTGAAATTACAGATGCTAAGATGTCAAGTCTGCTTTTATGTTATAATCAAATTCATGTAGAATACGTTTTATGTTGAACTCATTAATAATCAATTCTTCGTTTATTCCCACCGCCGTCTGCATCACCTTCAAACATACTTTCAAATTTTCCAAATTACCAAGTTCAATCACGCTAAATTACTTCATTCTTGGGAATGATACAAACGAGGCGATCGCCTAATTGGCCGATAGGAGGTTTAGCCGACACCAAAAAATGAGAATTTAAGCCGACAACTCCACCGAACTATCTCGGTTGGAAGAAAACTGTAACGATAGACGAAGTAGTAAAACTTTGACCAATCAGATTTTTCGACCAACCAGAATTAAGCTGTCGGTTAATTTGTTCAATTTTTCTGTCGGCTAAACCCCCTGTCGGACAATGTTCCCAGCAGCTAAATGCGCCTTATTAGCGTGATATATACCTTGTACATGCGAGGGTTAAATTTCCTTGTCGTCTGAGCTTTCCATGAGTTTTCTGGGATTATTTTAGACTCTCTAAGTCAATCTGGAATTGACAATTGAAAATTCAGCTCTGATCTGACATTAACACTGTGCCCAATTTAACCCACACAAATTAACCCTTCTTGTGTTATGTTTAGTCTACCATTTATGCCACCTGCGCAAATGCTAATCAAGTTGATACCTATTTTTGCTAACTGTATGAGGTGGGGGTTATTTACTGGGCTCTGTGTTTGCTAAATTCTTCCCCCTCTAGAGATTGGAAAAGATCTGTTCAGTAGGACAATTGAAACGCGTGAGTTGTTAGTTTAGTCTGAATTAGGTACGAAATATTTTTATGGATTTTAACGAGAAAAGTGGGTCTGTTTCAAATGGAGTTGTTTTGGTTCACAGGAGACACAAATACGTACAAAGAGCCTTGCAGTGCTGATTTATGAAGTAATGTTGACAATCTCGTTTATAATATTAAAATAAGTTATAAATAACAAGAACACTTGGGCAAATCTGTGCGTGGCACAGAAAGTTTCAACGTAGTCATTTTAATGGGCGAAGATCGGTTGTTTGATGTATCAATTATCGGACAAGAAAGGAATGAAAAAGATTGTTTTATGGTAGCACAACCGTTGATAAATCATAATTAAACATAGCTCATTTGGAAACACTTAAAAGCAAGCAACAAAATTGCTTCTCAATTTAAAATTGAAAACGCTATATGTTCATTTGGGGCATAGGATATTATGCGAAAACACGTTTAGGTTAAAAGATATTTTGTAGCCATTAGGCAAAGATTTGAACTAAAAATTGTGGAATTTAGGCGGATACCAATTAGTACACTTAATTAATATGCGCTCGAAGTATTACGAGGTACTGCTATATGCGCTTGATAGTATAATATAATACAAGGACTATAACACTTCACTTCGAAGAGATTAGCTTAGAACACAAGCAGAGTTTTCGAAATTTGAGCATTTTCATGATATAGTTTAACCCCAACTCCCCCTAATTTTTGTGCGTTTTAATAACCAGTTGTTATATATCATTGCATAAAAGCTATTGGTGTTAAGTAGTTTAAACATTCGCCATTCATTCCCTGTTACATTTAAAAATCAAAATCATTGACCGTGATGACAACAAGTAGAATAAAAGAGATTCAAAATATTGAAAACAACAATACATTTTTATGAACTTTGAAAAACTCGTTTGCATGAAAATACGACTCTTGGCGACACTTGACAATTCGATGGCTTTGAGTGGATTTTGGAGTACCTTTTTAAGTGTTTTATTTGCTTTGCTAAATTTCCACAAACATTGGGTTCAAGATTTTCCCCTAATGGCTGCAAAAATTCCTTTCACCTAATCGATTTTTCGCCTAATATCCCATCCCCGTCCTTTCAGATTAAGATTTTACACCACAAGAAAACATTCTGGAGTTTTGAAATACCAGTCACAATTTATAAAACAAATATATGGCGGCAAATTTCACTTGACAAATTGGTGGTCTTAAAAAATTTTGGACTTAATAATTGCCACTTGAAAAAAAAGAGAAAAACGTTCAAACAAATATATCATGTTTGAATCAAAGCATAAAACAGAAAACAACGGTTCCAGCATGAGCTGCAAACTAGAAAAAGCGCATCGATATGGGCATTAGACTTGATACCAATTTTAGTAAACAGAAAGAAATTTGCATAAAAGAAACTGCAATACCTAGCCTGCAGTTTGCCAAATATAGCTGCAAAATAGACTTTCGTGCTTTATAATGCAGATGCAGAAACATTTACTGAAATGAGTTACTGCTGAAACCACAAAAATATAACAGAAAGAATCTCAGCAAGAGTTCTCAACAAGAAATCAAAATAGCTGAAGTTTGATCACGCAAACGACCTACATGACCTTGGTGGTACCTTAGAGGGCAAAAATGCAAACTCAAACAATAAAAGACGAAATAAAGAGCTGACAACGTAAAATTTTGAAATTTGTATTTAAACACGTAATAACAGTTTGAAATCTTTAGGAAAAAAATTAAATCCGCAGAAGAATTATAGTGCTTGCCAAGATACAATAAGAGCCCTTCTTCTTATGTGGAACATTCTCAAAACTTGATCGCATAAATTTCTCATCTGCAAGAGTTTGGACCGAATACTTGCAATACAGTTTCTTCCAAGTTTTTGCACGAACGCCATTTGCAAGCAACCTGGGTTGTTTTGTGTGTCAGTTCACTCTTTTTAGGTTTATTTTGCTAGAGCACGTGTTTGTTTTTGCCTCTCTGTGCGTGGGTTTGCTTGTGTGTGGGAATGTATGTGTACGTGCTTGCATGTGTGGTTTATTTTTGCACGTGTTTAAGCGTGGAGAATTTAGTTGCATGAATTGTTAATTTCTTTTCTCTGGATAAAGATGTGTTCAGTTGATATTAGTGTGCTTGTGGCACGCATTTTTGGCGTGCGCTATTGTTTGTAGTTAAACATGGAAATTTGTCCAGAAAAAAACTATTGTTTTCTTCAAGGTACTTAATTGTAATTGCTGCGTCTTTCAACCATATTTTGTTTTATCCGTTATCTGTAGTTCTTCTCGAAATCAATTTATTTCGTATGTCACATTCCGTCGAAAAAAAACTTTGTCTGTTTTCCTAAGTCTGGATGCTAATTGGTTAGAACATGGACTACCTAAGTTAAGGTCACAGAACCAAGCCACTTGCGATTAGACCAGGTCGGGTCGCACACGGGTGATATAATGCGACCAAAATAAAAAGTGTTGAAAAAGTTTTAGTTAAACAAGAGAAAAAATACGAAAAATGTCTCAACAATGGTCGCATAAGATTGGAAGAGTTTGGAAAAGATCTGTTTAGTAGGAGAATTGAATTGCGTGAGTTGTTGGTTTGCTCTGAATTAGGTACGGTATATTTTTGTGGAGTTTAACGAGGAAAGTGGGTCTGTTTGAAAGGGAGTTGTGATGGTTCATAGGAGACACAAATACGTACAAATAGCCTTGCAGTGATGATTTATGAAGTAATGGTAACAATCTCGTTTATAATACAAAACTAAGTTATAAATAACAAGAGCACTTGGGCAAATCTGTGCGCGGCAGAAAAAGTTCCAGCATAGGCGTTATAATGGACGAATGTCGGTTGTTTGATGTATCAATTATCGGACAAGAAATTAAAAAAAAGGATTGTTTTTTGTAGCGAAGACCGTTGATAAATCACAACTCTCCTCAGCATCACCTCAAGCACACAGCCGTTGATAATTAAGCATAGCTCATTTGAAACATTTGAAACCAAGCAAAAAAATTGCTTCACAATTTAAAATATGTTCATTTGGGGCGTAGAATATTATGAGAAAACTCGTTTAGGTTAACAGAAATTTTGTAGCCATTAGACAAAAATTTGAACTAAAAATTGTTGAATTTAGGCGGATAACAATTAATACTCTTAAAGTAATAATATGCGCTCGAAGTATGAAGAGGTACTGCTATATGCGTCTGATAGTATAAAATAATACAAGGAATATAACACTTCACTTCGTAGAGAATAGCTTAGAAGACAAGCAGAGCTTTCAAAATTTGGGCATTTTCACGATATAGTTTAACCCCAACTCCCCCAATTTTTGTGCGTTTTACTAATCAGTTGTTATATATCATTTCATTAAAGCTATTGGCGATAAATAGTTTAAATTTTTGCCATTCACCCCTGTTACATTTAAAAGTCAAAATCGTTGACCGTGATGACACCAAGTAGAATAAAAGAGATGCAAAATATTGAAAACAACAATACATTTTTATGAACTTTGAACAACTCGTTTGCATGAAAAGACGACTCTTGGCGACATTTGACAATTCTATGGCTTTGAGTGGATTTTGGAGTACCTTTTTAAGTGTTTTTTTGCTATTTGCTCAATTTCCACAAAAATTTGGTTCAGGATTTCCCCTAATAGCTGCAAAAATTCCTTCCACCTAATTGAGTTTTCGCCTAATATTCCATCCCCCGTTCATTCAGCTTAAGATTTTACACCAGAATAAAACATTCCGTAGTTTTGAAATAGAGGCGCTAATTTTAGAACAAATATATGGCGGCAAATTTCACTTGACATAATGGTGGTGAAATGGAGCCCTTGGTGCAGTGGTGGTGAAATGGAGCACTTGACAAAATGGAGATCTTCATCAAAATCAATATGGCTGAAGTTTGATCACGCAAATGACCTACATGACCTTTGTGGTACGTTAGGGGGCAAAAATGCAAACTGAAACAATAAAGGACGAAATAAAGAGCTGACAAAGTAAAATTTTGAAATTGGAATTTGACCAATTTCATAAAAATTAGGTAGCGTTGAGGCCACTTAAACACGTAACAACAGTTTTAAATCTTTAGCAAAAAAATTAAATCCGCAGAAGAATGATAGTGCTTGCCAAGATACAATAAGAACCCTTCTTCTTATGTGGAACATTCTCAAACTTGATCGCATAAATTTCTCATCTGCAAGATTTTGGACCGAAAACTGGCAATACATATTCTTCCAATTTCTTGCATGAAAATTAGGTACGGTATATTTTTGTGGAGTTTAACGAGGAAAGTGGGTCTGTTTGAAAGGGAGTTGTGATGGTTCATAGGAGACACAAATACGTACAAATAGCCTTGCAGTGATGATTTATGAAGTAATGGTAACAATCTCGTTTATAATACAAAACTAAGTTATAAATAACAAGAGCACTTGGGCAAATCTGTGCGCGGCAGAAAAAGTTCCAGCATAGGCGTTATAATGGACGAATGTCGGTTGTTTGATGTATCAATTATCGGACAAGAAATTAAAAAAAAGGATTGTTTTTTGTAGCGAAGACCGTTGATAAATCACAACTCTCCTCAGCATCACCTCAAGCACACAGCCGTTGATAATTAAGCATAGCTCATTTGAAACATTTGAAACCAAGCAAAAAAATTGCTTCACAATTTAAAATATGTTCATTTGGGGCGTAGAATATTATGAGAAAACTCGTTTAGGTTAAAAGAAATTTTGTAGCCATTAGGCAAAGATTTGAACTAAAAATTGTTGAATTTAGGCGGATAACAATTAATACACTTAAAGTAATAATATGCGCTCGAAGTATGAAGAGGTACTGTTATATGCGCCTGATAGTATAATATAATACAAGGAATATAACACTTCACTTCGTAGAGAATAGCTTAGAAGACAAGCAGAGCTTTCAAAATTTGGGCATTTTCACGATATAGTTTAACCCCAACTCCCCCAATTTTTGTGCGTTTTAATAATCAGTTGTTATATATCATTTAATTAAAGCTATTGGTGATAAATAGTTTAAACTTTTGCCATTCACCCCTGTTACATTTAAATATCAAAATCATTGACCGTGATGACACTAAGTAGAATAAAAGAGATGCAAAATATTGAAAACAACAATACATTTTTATGAACGTTGAGCAACTTGTTTGCATGAAAATACGACTCTTGGCGACACTTGACAATTCTATGGCTTTGAGTGGATTTTGGAGTACCTTTTTAAGTGTTTTATTTGCTATTTGCTCAATTTCCACAAAAATTTGGTTCAGGGTTTCCCCTAATAGCTGCAAAAATTCCTTCCACCTAATTGAGTCTTCGCCTAATATCCCATCCCCCGTTCATTCAGCTTAAGATTTAACACCAGAGTAAACATTCCGTAGTTTTGAAATACCAGGCGCTAATTTTAGAACAAATATATGGCGGCAAATTTCACTTGACATAATGGTGGTGAAATGGAGCCCTTGGTGCAATGGTGGTGAAATGGAGCACTTGACAAAATGGAGATCTTCAGCAAAATCAATAGGGCTGAAGTTTGATCACGCAAATGACCTACATGGCCTTTGTGGTACCTTAGGGGGCAAAAATGCAAACTGAAACAATAAAGGACGAAATAAAGAGCTGACAAAGTAAAATTTTGAAATTGGAATTTGACCAATTTCATTAAAATTAGGTAGCGTTGAGGCCACTTAAACACGTAACAACAGTTTTAGATCTTTAGGAAAAAAATTAAATCCGCAGAAGAATGATAGTGCTTGCCAAGATACAATAAGAGCCCTTCTTCTTATGTGGAACATTCTCAAACTTGATCGCATAAATTTCTCATCTGCAAGAGTTTGGACCGAAAACTGGCAATACAAATTCTTCCAAGTTCTTGCACGAAAACCATTTGCAAGCAACTTGGGTTGTTTTGTGTGTCAGTTCACTCTTTTTAGGTTTATATTTTTTGAGCACGTGTGTGTGCCTCTCTGTGCGTGCGTGCGTGTGTTTGTGTGTGTGAATGTATGTGTACGTGCTTGTATGTGTGGATTATTTTTACACGTGTTTAATCGTGTGGAATATAGTTGCAAGAATTGTTAATTTCTTTTCTCTGTATAAAGAGGTGTTCGGTTGATATTAGTGTGCTTGTGGCACGCATTTTTGGCTTGCGCTATTGTTTGTAGCTAAATATGGAAATTTGTCAAGAAAAAACTATTGTATTCTATACGGTACTTAATTGTAATTGCTGCGTCTTTCATCCATATTTTTAGTATCCATAATCTGTAGTTCTTTTCGAAATCAATTTAGTTCGTATGCCCCATTCCGTTGAAAAGAAACCCTGTCTTTTTCCTGAATCTGGATGCTAATTGGTTAGAATATGGACTACCTAAGTTAAGGTCACAGAACCAAGCCATCTGTGATTAGACCAAGTCGGGTCACACACGGGGGATATAATGCGACCCAAATTAAAAGTGTTGAAATAGTTATAGTTAAACGAGAGACCAAAATCCGAAAAATGTCTCAACAATGGTCGCACAAAAAATTACAAGATACTGTTCAGGTGGCTAAATACGAAGGATGGTCTCATCAGAGTGAGAATTGGTAACCTGAATTGATGCACAAAAAGTTTGGGTTGCGCAAGAGTTGCACCAAGTATTTAGTCGCACAGAGTTCTGATCAGAGGCAAGTTTGGTCTTGCACAGTTTATGGTCTCATAAAGATTGCAATTTTCCAAGGTTCGCACAGAATGTTGATCAGAAGTTAAATATGTCTGGTACGGTCTGATCGTGGACCAAAGTCTTGACATAGACTGATTAGAGGTTGGTGGGGCTTTTTGGCCTTTTCTCTGTTTTCTGTTTCACGAGTCTGCAAAAAAGTCACTCATTTCCCGCCAATTTGCTATTAATTCAGTTTATAACACATGTATTTGAACTCAACAGTTGGGGACCAAATTTGTTTCTCTGAAAACAAGTTTTTGGAGCAAACAAATTAGGGATTTAGAGTTCTCGCAATGGAAAAAAGTCAGAAAACACAATATCTGCAATTAGTGTCCCACCACAGATTAGTTAGATTTCTTTGGGTAGAAGCGATTTCACAACTTGATTTAATTGGCGGAACAAAAACGATAACAACTTTTTTTCCTATTACAAATTTCTGAGAAATAACTTCGAAAAATCAACAACACTAAAGCCAGAATGACATATGTCTTGGATGGGAACATAGACACGTGGCATTGAGCGAAAATGGCGGAAGCAAATTGCAATTAACGTTTTCCTCATTTTACAAAATTTCTGTGCTCTTCGCACTCTTAAAGAACAAGAAATCGGTATAGAATATAAAAGTTAAATACTAAAAAAAATAAAATTTTTCCCTCCTATCTGAAGTTTTCTTCTTAATTTCTACACCTGATCCTTGCTCTAGCTTGGCATAACTTAGCAAAGCAAACTAAACCCAGAAAAAATTGCATGTTAGCAGTTTTACAATTTTTTTCAACGGATTTGTTTTCTTGTATTTTCTACGTAATATAGAAACTATTAAATTCACTTCTAAAGAAGTTGGTTGAGATGAAAAAGGCAAAAAAAAAAATTGCACTTGAAATTGTCTCTGATCAGATCTTGCCAGACAGAAAAGACCTATGCTCACACCGAAATCAGACCATTGTTCAGAAGACTACTGTGAGACCATGGCCCAGACCATACCCAGACGATAGTCCAGACGATTGTGTGCTCAAAATCACTTCAGATCAGACTATTGTGCGCTCGAAAGTCACTTCTGATCAGATTATTATGCGCTCAAAATCACCTCTGATCAGACACAATTGCGCTCTGAATGATCTGATCAGTGAACGGTTTTCAATGTGAATGAATATCTTTGAATTTGCTATAATATATTGATTTAACAAAAATTGGTATTTGCAGGATTAAATTCATCTAAAAAAAGACAATGCTATAACTATTAATAACGAAAAGAAAGCCAACTGCTGAGAAAAATTTAGTATACCATTAGTGCGTATTTCGGACTCATTGGATGAACTTAGACAGTTTTCCATAAAAAACGTCGTTTTCTACAGTTAACCAAATTTTCCTCTTAAGAGGACTGGCATTTTCTATCAGCTGGACCCCTTTGTTTCTGATCAAAACCATCGGACTATAGATGTGCCACTGATCAGCATGCTTCTTTGTGTTGCCTCTTGGCAGAGCCAGCATCATTCGGTAAAAAAACAAAAAA
This sequence comes from Convolutriloba macropyga, assembly GCF_964194025.1. Classification (NCBI taxonomy): domain Eukaryota; kingdom Metazoa; phylum Xenacoelomorpha; order Acoela; family Convolutidae; genus Convolutriloba; species Convolutriloba macropyga. The sequence goes on along the minus strand of NW_027450583.1, from coordinate 31,997 downwards.
AATAAAAAGAAAAAGTCCTATCGAAATGGTCTCTGATCAGACCCAATTGCGCTCACTCAAATTCTTCTCTGATAAGACTAATGTGCGCTTGAATCCAACTCTAATCAGATATCAGATCAACTCAGACGGAAATGACCTCTGATCAGACCATTGCCATCTGGAAGTGACCTCTGATCAGACCATCTCCAGACCGAAGTGACCTCTGATCATACTATTGTGAGCTCGAACCAAATCCCAGACCCCGTAATTTTGGTCTGGGAACACACCGTGTGCGTTGAACTTGATTTGATCAGAGGTCACTTCCGGATGGCACCTCAACCTGGGTTTGTTTCAGAAAAATGATTAATCAATCCAAGTAATGCGAAACAAAAAAGCTGATAGCTTGGCTGATATTGAATTACTTAGCCTAGAGTAATTGTTTAGGCTACAATGTCCAAAAAACCACGGGAAAACCTTTTAGCTCCCCGTTCTTGGTTCATCCTCTATTTTTGATAAGTGGAATGTGTAGAACGCATGCATTATTCATGAACATTTTGCTTAAAACTCAATTTGTTCATAAAGGGCAATTTGAACACAAGCTATACGCATAATTGCAAAAGGAGGACTTTCAATATTCCTGGCAATAATAGGGACATCATTCCATCGACCTATTCGAGTGTAACTATTATCATTTTGATGGATGCCTGATACATCCTCAGTTGATATCAACCGCCTGTTCTTAACCCTCTGCCCCTTTCTGTGATCAATACTGGCCGACAAAGGGTTCAACCGACAAGAATGAAATATTTTTGAAAACAGCCTAATTTTCAATTATCGGCAGCTCATTGGCGCTTAAATGCGGCTGCTCAAAAAAATTGTCGCGTGCTCTTGTGTTGTATATGTTGACAATGGCGTTAAAACGTATCAGTTATAGGTCCATAAGCAGTTGGGTTTAAATTTTTCAAACAATCGGATATTTTTCAGATTTCCGGTTGTCGGCTAAGCCCCCTGCTGACCGAACACCTCCCCTCTCTTCCTCCGTTCTGCTGCCATCGTACCCCACGCTTTTGCAATGGGCAGTTTTTGGATTGACCATAGAGGTATATATCGATACTGGCAATTAAGTGCTTACCTTTCCCATAACAATTTCCCACAATTGGGGGAATAAAACCCTGCTAGAGCTCTCTTGCGTATTTGTGGTGGGTTGTCCAATAATAAAAGACAACTGACCCTTAAGTTGCGAACTTTTTTTGCATCGCTATGTTATAATCATTCCTTCTCACATTTACTTTTTGGGGGATTTCTTGTTCAATAAGCCGAAGATTCTACTAGCCCAAATTTAGAAATTTAAAGCGGTTTTAAAACAAAACTTAGATCTTTCCCCCCCCCCTCCCAATACGGTATTCACCCCCAGTTACAGAGCACGTGCCATTATATAGTGTGTAAAAACATGGCACGTGCGTCCGGGGTGCAATTAATAGGCACCCACTAAGTGAGGGGGGGGGGGGCACAAACGGAAAAGATCCCATTTTAATTACTAGTGTTAACTAATCTAATCGAGACCTCATTTTGCGTGTCGGGCTTAGACTGTGCTTTGAAATTACAGTGCTCAAATCTTGTCTGAAAACCTGTTAATAATGAAAACGCCCAAAACATTTCTGAAAAGAAAACGGAAAAAACTGAAGTATTTGAAAGTATTTGCAATTTTTACGTCTGGTGTACAATACATGTGTTCAGCTTTCGACCGCTTTTCCACAAAGATGATAATAAAAAAGGAAAAAGAATCCTTTTGCCTTTCTTCAGTGAATATGGGATTAAAAAGATTAGAGGATGCTCCAAGTGAAGCCTCAAGGTGTTGTTTTGTTGTTGTTTTCTTATTTTGTCGTCTCTTTTCAGTTATTGATTGGGCTACCGAAAGGGCACATGACCTTGAATTGATCCATTTTCGACTGAGACATTTTGGCTTTCTGTTTTTAAGTGAGAGTGAAGCTTGGAGCTGTTTTCTATTTTATTGCCGATATTTCAGACGCCGTTTGTTTTATTACTTTTTCTCAATGCTGTCAACCCACACAAGCTAGAATGACCCTAAATTTAAGATTTTACGATCTTTTTTGAATTCCCATAAACGAGGAATTGACACTAGACGGGGGGGGGGCAGAATAGAATACATTTCATCTTCGTTACCGTGAATTTCTCCGGTCGGTAATCATAGAGAGATCATTTATGTCATATAACTCATAACTTATTTTCTAGGACGATCATTGCATGAGACCAAAGACACCCCTTATCACTCTTGTATGGAAGCAAAGAAATCAGTAATTCAAGATATGGACTTCGTTTCACTTCCTATTGCGACCCTTGAAATATTTCGATCAAATATGTTCTCCAACCCCCCCCCCCCCCCCAGCCCGCTTAGTGTGCATCTAATTTTTTACAACCCTCTCAGCGCACAAGTTTTGCTTTCTGAGATTTCGAACATCCACATTTCAACACTAATTCTTATGTATTTTAGGCGTTCCAATTTGCTTTTGAAAGACTATAGACCGAATAATATGACATGATTTTTTTTATAATATGTTTATATAGCAATTCATTTTTTTGTTTATGCTGATCGAATGAAACAAATATTGATTTTTAAAGGTGAAATGCAAAATTACTCCGAAACTTGTATTACTTATTCCGCCTTTGCTACGTTAAACTAGTCGCTCATTTGACATTTTTGTGCGGTATTTGCTTTACCTCTCAACAAATTTCATCGGTATTTTATTCAAAAAAATAAAAACAAAATGTTAATAATTTTTATTGCTTCCTATGTATTCCGAAAGATATATTTGTCTAACAATGACTTTGAGCAAGAAATTTAATGGCTGCTAAAATGACAATTACGGATTTTAATTGTTCTTTATTTTTTCCGCACTTTTAGCAACGCTGAAGCATGGGAAATGGGTATTAAGATGCCATTAAAGTAATTGTGTTATCATTAACATTTCTGTCTTTGTGAATAAAATGATGACGTTTTACTTTTCAGAGAGAATATAAACGCTTTTGTTCTTGCGTATGAATTTAAAGGTTATCTTTTCAAAACGCAACATCACGATGTGGCAAGTGGCCGCAAGTTATAAAATTTTCTGATTATAATTCATTAAGTCGGCAGGTTGTCTGTTATTTCCTCCACCACCAATCAATGGCAGTTTAAAATGAAATTTGCTGAGACCTCAAAAGAAATGCCGATTAAAATGTAAAAGCTAGCTCTACGCTTCATTGCAATCAGTTAATGAATCGCAACTTTATCCACAACACCCCCCCCCCCCTCTCACCTCCCCCCTCACCCTCCCTCCTACCGCTACTCCCCGCGCGCGCACAACAAACAGCGCATTTATCCAAAACGTTTTTTTATAGCTCCCTGTGAATTCAAAATGATTAACAATGAATATATGAACTGTATATCGAATTACTGATATAAACTGACAAAAATTAGGCGACTTATATAGTACCCAAAATATCCTAAAATTTTTCGAAAATAAAAAAAGCAAAGCTTCTCATGTCCTTTATAGGTCAAAGAAATCAAAAAGAAAAGTCCATGTTTTGCTTTTGCAACCGTTTAACGTGTCCACACTGATCTATTTTCATTCAACATTGGGCCATCGTTTTCGTTGCCTTCTTTCCTCAGGGCAGGAAACAGCCCTTGACAAATCTAAATCAGAACAATCCATGCTAATTAATTCTCCCTCAACCCGCCCCTTTTCAATAGTGCAGAATCCTTTGCTCTTTCTGTACTCTGCTAATCCTAATTTCTTCTGCCCCAAATTGACCGCATAATGTAGACAACAAAATGACATCAGTGAAATTGAATAATAATATTAAGTACGTTGCATTTGAACTCAATATTAAAATCATCGCAAGTTAATATTGCTTGAACACATCACAAAATTAGGTCTGTAATTATATAATGACAGTTCGAGGAGCTAGGAATTAGAGCCGAACAAGCGCAGAGCTGAAAAAAAGAAAACGGTGCTAGGAATATTTAGCAGACAGCTTAATTCTGAGATACATTCTGTCCCACCTTTTAATGGGCATGTCTTTTATACCACCCAGGCGCATGCTAATTTTTTACATAGTAACGTGCAATATAACAAAACATCGTTTGCAATTGGGAGCGTAAAAATCACTGGGAGGGCGAAAAAGGATAGATCCTAATTCTGATTGGTCCACAAATCTGAGTGGTCAAAGCATTACTAGTTCGTTCAGCTATTACAATTGGTGTGCGGTAGGTTTTTCGGTTTAATTTCTCATTTTTATTGTCGGCTAAACCCCCTGTCGGCAAATTTAGCTACCCACGAGAAAAATGAGACCACATGCAGTTCAGGTGTGTTTCAGATGCCTTCCCTGTTCGAGAACGGATGTTAATCTTGGGGATAGCCGAGAGGTAAGGTGTGTGATTCACACGCCAATGATTGAGAGTTCAATCCCCTGCCTTCGTGAGGCTGTCTGTGTAAGGATGAGCTCTTACTTAACCATAGCTTCAGGTTGACCATAGCCTGACCAATGTCTGACGCAAAAAAAGTGGCCTTAGTCACCAAAAGAGAGCAATGCTGCTCATATAATGAATAGTCTGAAATGTGGGGAATAATAAGAAAAAAGGCAGCTGAGAACAGGCTACTGTAGTCCTAATGCTGTTCGGCTGCGATTACGCAGGAACTAAAATTATTATTATTATTAATCTTGCAAGATCTTGAAGATTCTTACAAAAGGATGTTAATCTAGTAAGATCTTTCAAGACGATGTTAATCTCGCAAGATCTTGTAAGATTCTTGCAAGATTAACACCCGAATCCGACTCGGTTTTACACCTGAAATTGACCTGAACTTCCGAATACCAGAACTCGGTTCAGGTAAATTTACCTTAACTTTATTAGTGTGCAGATATTAAACTATTACTTAGATTTTTCGTTCATTCGTTTTGTTCAGTATTTTGCTTTTAATTTGTCGCAACTTCAAATTGTATTATTATCGGTCATTCTCAGCTGCTGGGATTAGTCCATTGCAACGCCCAAAGGTTTTTTTTGCGAAAGCCGAGAATCATGAAAATTCTGCTTCAAAAATTGGACCTCGTGAAATAGGCCCATTTTTTTCTACATTCCAAATAAAATACTGTGAGTAAAATCTTGCTTACAGTCATATGGGATCGCCTTAGCGTATCCAATCATATTGATTGCAACGGTACACAAAGCCCGCCATCACATTTATTTTTTATAGAGAGGCTTTCACCATTGTATGCTAATTACGAGTTTGAGCAGAATTCACTTTGCTATTTCCTGATTAGCAAAGTGAATTCTGCTCAAAGTTCGTAATTAGCATACAATGATGAAAGCCTCTCTACAAAAAACGACAAAAGATAAAAGTTTGTTAAGAACACAGGCCAAAGTGCCAGATGACAATAAAGTAGTCCCAGATCGTCCCAGAAGAAGAATATCTATAATCAGACATATTTAGACGAAGAGGGTTTTTGTCCAGACAGGTACAGATGGAAAAATGAAAAGTTATATGTCAAGCCATTCGTGTCGTGGCAGGCTTCGTGTCGTGGTAGTATGCTGCGTTTACCGGATTTTCTTGCGTTGATTTTCCAATTTCTGGGCGTTCATCTTCTTACTTTCTTTCGTTCAACAGACGTTCGTACGTTAAATAGTCTATGAAAATTGCGAGTGTGTGTATGTCTGTGTGTGTGACGTAGATATATATATGTCATTGCATGAGACCAAAGACACCCCTTATCACTCTTGTATGGAAGCAAAGAAATCAGTAATTCAAGATATGGACTTCGTTTCACTTCCTATTGCGACCCTTGAAATATTTCGATCAAATATGTTCTCCAACCCCCCCCCCCAGCCCGCTTAGTGTGCATCTAATTTTTTACAACCCTCTCAGCGCACAAGTTTTGCTTTCTGAGATTTCGAACATCCACATTTCAACACTAATTCTTATGTATTTTAGGCGTTCCAATTTGCTTTTGAAAGACTATAGACCGAATAATATGACATGATTTTTTTTATAATATGTTTATATAGCAATTCATTTTTTTGTTTATGCTGATCGAATGAAACAAATATTGATTTTTAAAGGTGAAATGCAAAATTACTCCGAAACTTGTATTACTTATTCCGCCTTTGCTACGTTAAACTAGTCGCTCATTTGACATTTTTGTGCGGTATTTGCTTTACCTCTCAACAAATTTCATCGGTATTTTATTCAAAAAAATAAAAACAAAATGTTAATAATTTTTATTGCTTCCTATGTATTCCGAAAGATATATTTGTCTAACAATGACTTTGAGCAAGAAATTTAATGGCTGCTAAAATGACAATTACGGATTTTAATTGTTCTTTATTTTTTCCGCACTTTTAGCAACGCTGAAGCATGGGAAATGGGTATTAAGATGCCATTAAAGTAATTGTGTTATCATTAACATTTCTGTCTTTGTGAATAAAATGATGACGTTTTACTTTTCAGAGAGAATATAAACGCTTTTGTTCTTGCGTATGAATTTAAAGGTTATCTTTTCAAAACGCAACATCACGATGTGGCAAGTGGCCGCAAGTTATAAAATTTTCTGATTATAATTCATTAAGTCGGCAGGTTGTCTGTTATTTCCTCCACCACCAATCAATGGCAGTTTAAAATGAAATTTGCTGAGACCTCAAAAGAAATGCCGATTAAAATGTAAAAGCTAGCTCTACGCTTCATTGCAATCAGTTAATGAATCGCAACTTTATCCACAACACCCCCCCCCTCTCACCTCCCCCCTCACCCTCCCTCCTACCGCTACTCCCCGCGCGCGCACAACAAACAGCGCATTTATCCAAAACGTTTTTTTATAGCTCCCTGTGAATTCAAAATGATTAACAATGAATATATGAACTGTATATCGAATTACTGATATAAACTGACAAAAATTAGGCGACTTATATAGTACCCAAAATATCCTAAAATTTTTCGAAAATAAAAAAAGCAAAGCTTCTCATGTCCTTTATAGGTCAAAGAAATCAAAAAGAAAAGTCCATGTTTTGCTTTTGCAACCGTTTAACGTGTCCACACTGATCTATTTTCATTCAACATTGGGCCATCGTTTTCGTTGCCTTCTTTCCTCAGGGCAGGAAACAGCCCTTGACAAATCTAAATCAGAACAATCCATGCTAATTAATTCTCCCTCAACCCGCCCCTTTTCAATAGTGCAGAATCCTTTGCTCTTTCTGTACTCTGCTAATCCTAATTTCTTCTGCCCCAAATTGACCGCATAATGTAGACAACAAAATGACATCAGTGAAATTGAATAATAATATTAAGTACGTTGCATTTGAACTCAATATTAAAATCATCGCAAGTTAATATTGCTTGAACACATCACAAAATTAGGTCTGTAATTATATAATGACAGTTCGAGGAGCTAGGAATTAGAGCCGAACAAGCGCAGAGCTGAAAAAAAGAAAACGGTGCTAGGAATATTTAGCAGACAGCTTAATTCTGATATACATTCTGTCCCACCTTTTAATGGGCATGTCTTTTATACCACCCAGGCGCATGCTAATTTTTTACATAGTAACGTGCAATATAACAAAACATCGTTTGCAATTGGGAGCGTAAAAATCACTGGGAGGGCGAAAAAGGATAGATCCTAATTCTGATTGGTCCACAAATCTGAGTGGTCAAAGCATTACTAGTTCGTTCAGCTATTACAATTGGTGTGCGGTAGGTTTTTCGGTTTAATTTCTCATTTTTATTGTCGGCTAAACCCCCTGTCGGCAAATTTAGCTACCCACGAGAAAAATGAGACCACATGCAGTTCAGGTGTGTTTCAGATGCCTTCCCTGTTCGAGAACGGATGTTAATCTTGGGGATAGCCGAGAGGTAAGGTGTGTGATTCACACGCCAATGATTGAGAGTTCAATCCCCTGCCTTCGTGAGGCTGTCTGTGTAAGGATGAGCTCTTACTTAACCATAGCTTCAGGTTGACCATAGCCTGACCAATGTCTGACGCAAAAAAAGTGGCCTTAGTCACCAAAAGAGAGCAATGCTGCTCATATAATGAATAGTCTGAAATGTGGGGAATAATAAGAAAAAAGGCAGCTGAGAACAGGCTACTGTAGTCCTAATGCTGTTCGGCTGCGATTACGCAGGAACTAAAATTATTATTATTATTAATCTTGCAAGATCTTGAAGATTCTTACAAAAGGATGTTAATCTAGTAAGATCTTGCAAGACGATGTTAATCTCGCAAGATCTTGTAAGATTCTTGCAAGATTAACACCCGAATCCGACTCGGTTTTACACCTGAAATTGACCTGAACTTCCGAATACCAGAACTCGGTTCAGGTAAATTTACCTTAACTTTTTTAGTGTGCAGATATTAAACTATTACTTAGATTTTTCGTTCATTCGTTTTGTTCAGTATTTTGCTTTTAATTTGTCGCAACTTCAAATTGTATTATTATCGGTCATTCTCAGCTGCTGGGATTAGTCCATTGCAACGCCCAAAGGTTTTTTTTGCGAAAGCCGAGAATCATGAAAATTCTGCTTCAAAAATTGGACCTCGTGAAATAGGCCCATTTTTTTCTACATTCCAAATAAAATACTGTGAGTAAAATCTTGCTTACAGTCATATGGGATCGCCTTAGCGTATCCAATCATATTGATTGCAACGGTACACAAAGCCCGCCATCACATTTATTTTTTATAGAGAGGCTTTCACCATTGTATGCTAATTACGAGTTTGAGCAGAATTCACTTTGCTATTTCCTGATTAGCAAAGTGAATTCTGCTCAAAGTTCGTAATTAGCATACAATGATGAAAGCCTCTCTACAAAAAACGACAAAAGATAAAAGTTTGTTAAGAACACAGGCCAAAGTGCCAGATGACAATAAAGTAGTCCCAGATCGTCCCAGAAGAAGAATATCTATAATCAGACATATTTAGACGAAGAGGGTTTTTGTCCAGACAGGTACAGATGGAAAAATGAAAAGTTATATGTCAAGCCATTCGTGTCGTGGCAGGCTTCGTGTCGTGGTAGTATGCTGCGTTTACCGGATTTTCTTGCGTTGATTTTCCAATTTCTGGGCGTTCATCTTCTTACTTTCTTTCGTTCAACAGACGTTCGTACGTTAAATAGTCTATGAAAATTGCGAGTGTGTGTATGTCTGTGTGTGTGACGTAGATATATATATATAGAATTGAGAAGTATCGCTGAAGGCTTCACAATTAAAAGGTTGCAGCTGAATAGAATTGAATGATTTGCACTGCTGAACTTTTATGGAAATCATAGTAATCGGCAATTACATATCGTTTAAATAAGACCAGCATTAAGATTATTTATCAAGATTGAATTTTATTTAGCTCAAATTCGAAGCAAAAATTAGAGACCCAAGTTTCAATTTTTATATATTTGGGTTCCTGCAAACACAACTTGAGTAGATAGAAAGAACAGACAGGGAAAAGACAAGAAAAAGCTAATTCCCTGAAAAATCTTACTTAAAAAACTATAATTTCTAAAAAAAATTGTGCAAAAGTTGAACTTCATTTTTTATCAGAACACAAGATTTCATTTACTCTTGACCTATTTTTAGGGGTTGCAATAATGTGAAATAATTGCACCTAATCATTAGAAATTGAACAAGAAAATCATGAAATCAATAACAATTATAATAAAACAGCTGCCTCGTTCCAAAAAAATCTCTTATTGACCAAGCTTATTCCAGCGTTTATGTCTTTTCTTTCACTCACCGTTAATCACTTTCTAGTTATAAAGAATTGCAAATGGACAGAACTGTATAATTTCATTGCTTTTTCCATTTTAACAAAATTTGCCACGATCAGCAACATTTGGCGATTATCATCAACCAAATTGCAGTTCCTTCATCGTTAATTTTGTCACGTTACTTTATGCGCAATCTAGCAACAACAGCAATGCAAAATTTAGGCAATTAATCCCCATCTTAGTTTACACTGATTTTTTTCGTTCCTTTGCTAGCTCATTGGTTGCGTTCTGCATACCGATTATTCGATTTACAAATTGCTACGTTTTCGTTATTAAGTAATCAACTAAACAATTTCATAGGAATCCCTCAGTTAAAACAAAAACACTTTCTGAAAATTTTTTCTTAAAGAGTGGAAGGCGACTTGCTCAAAGAATTAGAATCAATTACATATGATAATTACACTAGATTGCACTCTCTGTAAAATGCGAAATCTTGCGGCCTATATGCCCAAATTTCAAGCATGTCGGACTTAATCGCCCTCATTTATTTTCTTGGTTCTAATACACTTGTGCAAACAGCAGTGATATTTCCAAAAATATATAATCAAGTTCATGTGCGTTTTGTCATGAAATGAATGAAATAAAAAAAACAATTGATCTTTCCCTCGCAATGAAACGAAATTATTCATCTTCCGTCTTCTAAATAATTTTTTTTCAAAAAAGTGCTAAAAATGGAAGATTGAAGATATTTGTACCATTTTACTTTTGCAAGCTGTAGTAGCAATAAAAAAATGCCTATGCTCAAAATTTTGCTCGAAATAGACCAACCTCATTTTTTCTGAAATACTGGCACAACTTCACTTAAAAGGTTGTCTTTGACTAAAAAGTTTTTTAAAGTTTCCAAAAAAAGGAAAAATAAGTATTTGAACATTTAAGGGTATTTGATCACTCAAATTGAAAACATTTGAGCATCGAAATTTTGAACAAGATGAGTTTGAGAATTCTGCAGAAGAGTTTTCAATTCTACTTACATTTAGCCGCGTAAGGAAAACATAATTCGAACTCATTCGAATAGACCCGCCTAGCAAATTCAATATATATATATATATATATATATATATATATATATATAACTGTTTTTTTATTAACGTGCCATAAAGATCGAAATTGTTCGGAGCGAATAGCAAATCTCCGACCCATTTGTTTTTGGGTATAGTCGGTCTGGAGCCCCACTGTCCGCAACCCAGGTCGGTTCGGCCAATACCTGTCTTACGTGACCGATCTCAACCTGGGAAGAGGTACACAAGTGACCTTTTCAACTTCCAAATTTTTTAAAAAATAATAGGTTTCATCAAACTATCAAACGACACTTTTAGCAGAGAATTGTGAAGCCAGCTGTCAAAAACATCTTAAGTTTTCCCCGGATTGTTCTAAAGGTATTTGTCGTTTTGAATTTGTTATAATTCATTTTTGATATTTGGGATATTTGAATCCTCAGAGTTACACTCCAATGACACAGTCTCTGAACTTCCATCACAGAGCTTTTGACAGAGTCATGAATAAATAAATAGCCCAACTAATGTTACTTCAAGTTACGGTTGCTGAAAATCTCTCCATAAATTATCAATTTTGACAAAAGAAAATTTTCATCAAACTTCAGATAAACTGTTCAGTACTGTTGAGAACTGTTCAGAATAAAAATGTTTAACAGAAAGCAGTAGAATCTTAAATGAAGAAAAATTACTTCAAAATGACAGATGAAAGTTATACAGATAGACATACTTATCATTTTCCAAAGAGAAGACATTCATTAATCAGTATCAAGAAAAAAAGAAGTATAATAACACTTTGCGGAAGACCGAATGATTGAAATTCAACTCTTCAATTCTCTTTCAAATAACAACGACAAACAATTCTGTTAGAAGTCTCAAGTTGTGTTTTTCTCTCAAGATCTCGAACAGAAGACCGAGAAACAAAAATTATATCGAGGAAAGAGCATTCAAGTTTAAATCATTTTCCAAAATGTTCTCAATCTTGATAGTTTTCACAATTGTTGAAAACTCAAACTGTCGCGGGGTTCCACGAGCTGTCAGGTAATTTTTTCTTTTATTAAAACCATAATTTTGTGTTCATCATTGCAGGAATCAAGCTATTTCCTTAATCTTCTGCATTGCTTGATGCAAAAGCTTTAGACAATAACAATTTTCAGATCATAACAAATTTGAACATTCTGTTTTTAACGACTTTTCAACGTAACCATAACTAAATCAAATTGAACGAGCTCGACAAAAGGTATGAAAAAACCGTTCTTGACTCATATTTGACATAAAGAGAAGATGACTCAAGTTAAGTGTTATTTTTTCCTCACAACCTTGCCTTCAATTTTATAACTTTTGACAATATAAGATGTTATTAAGGGCTCCCTAAGAAGGTTTGACCTCAACGTTCGTTTCAACTAAAAATAGGCGTTATAACAGACAACAGATTGAAAACAGGTATTTTTTTGGATAAAATGTCCGAGTTTTGTTTTTCTTTTACGTTTGCAGTCTACGGGAAACTTATATCATGGAAAAGAAATTACTAAGATGCGTTAAAAATCAATGTCATTCCCAAGTTTAGGTATCGAATTATGAAGACTCTTAAAACTTCTAGTTGGGAGGGACTTTGCTAAAATTGCACAGTCGAGCTTCCTACTAATCAGCAAAAGTCTTTTCATGGGTATTTTAGATCTAGCACATGGTTTCCATAAGCATTTTGGGTCGAGCATGGTCTTCTTGTGGGCCGAGAAGAGGAAATTTAACAGTCCAGCCAAGTCAAGTTCATCGTTCGAGCATGGTCTTGTCATGCGTCGAGTACAAATCTTTTCATAAATCTTTTTTCTTTTTCTCTGCTTGTGTGCATAGACAAGTACCAACGGAGCAAGATTACACAGCATTGAATAAAAAACAAGTCCAATTTTAAAAAATCTTTTTTGTAAGCTGCCTGTGCAATTCAGAATTTTGTCAACTCTAAAGATAGCGCAGAGACTGTGTATATAAAATACTGCCACATTAATCAAATAAGGTAGCCTATTTGTTATGCTCTTCTTCTCACTCGCCATTAAGAGAAAATGTGAGTTGTTCTGGCTTTCAAAATGTGGAGTGTTACTTTTATAAAACCTAGATATTAAAACAGATTCTATAAAACAGAAAAAAAACACATTTCCTATTGAGTAGTGGTTTTAAAGAAATGCAAGAGATTAAAGAGCATACATGTTGAATTCATTTGTACAAAAGTCAGGGATAACAATTGGTTTTGAGCTTAAGTCCAGAGCTGTTAATTCGATCCAGCAAAAAAGAGAGAAAAATGGGCAAATAATTGACCATTTGGGTCAAGCAAAACTGCTGCTGATCGCTAAAGTTATCCTGAAGTCAAATTATGCAGTATTGGAGTCGAGAAAGGACTTTTCACGCTACGTTTTGGCCGAGAAATGTCTTTCCGTAAGTCAAGGGCCAATTTTTCTTTGTGACTTTGTGATGTAGGAGTTAAAAAGTCAAAAAATCATGGAGAGATATTATTTGCATATATAGGTATATATATATATATATATATATATATATATATATATATAATATAGCTGCCAAAACTATATTCCGATTCTGCAGCTAGCGGGATCCTTATAAAGCAAATCAAGCGAGTGTAAATATTTTCAATTTTGTAGACAAAAAACCTTTATTCAGAACAAACATAAAAAACAACGTCTCAGCTCAACTCGACCAAGTAATTCCCCTGAAAATTGTCACATTGAAGCTCACAACAATCTTGTCGTAGAAAGGCTCTAAAATATTAGAGTTTTTCCCCAACGCCCGGAACCCGACAAAAGAACCAAAAAGTTTTACCACAATACAGCCAGCTACAAACCCGTCACCAACTTTGTGACAATTAATTTCAAGTAATTACCTGATCATAGTGCGTGATTCTGTTTAAAAAGTTCCCAGGTGCAACAAGTGAGAAAAATCATCTTTTGCCGGAATTAAAACTGTTGTAGTATACAATGGCGATGCTTTGCTGTAGCAAAAAATTTGCGAGTTTTAGAAAAATACAGTTGCAGAGCTTGATCGATGATGCAAAACTGGCATACCTCAAATTTCTAGACCTTTTCACCATAAAATTTCCACCGATGAGTTTGCATACTGTGGCCGAAATCCCAAAAGCTCACGTGGGCCGAGAAGAGGAAATTTAACAGTCCAGCCAAGTCAAGTTCATCGTTCGAGCATGGTCTTGTCATGCGTCGAGTACAAATCTTTTCATAAATCTTTTTTCTTTTTCTCTGCTTGTGTGCATAGACAAGTACCAACGGAGCAAGATTACACAGCATTGAATAAAAAACAAGTCCAATTTTAAAAAATCTTTTTTGTAAGCTGCCTGTGCAATTCAGAATTTTGTCAACTCTAAAGATAGCGCAGAGACTGTGTATATAAAATACTGCCACATTAATCAAATAAGGTAGCCTATTTGTTATGCTCTTCTTCTCACTCGCCATTAAGAGAAAATGTGAGTTGTTCTGGCTTTCAAAATGTGGAGTGTTACTTTTATAAAACCTAGATATTAAAACAGATTCTATAAAACAGAAAAAAAACACATTTCCTATTGAGTAGTGGTTTTAAAGAAATGCAAGAGATTAAAGAGCATACATGTTGAATTCATTTGTACAAAAGTCAGGGATAACAATTGGTTTTGAGCTTAAGTCCAGAGCTGTTAATTCGATCCAGCAAAAAAGAGAGAAAAATGGGCAAATAATTGACCATTTGGGTCAAGCAAAACTGCTGCTGTTCGCTAAAGTTATCCTGAAGTCAAATTATGCAGTATTGGTGTCGAGAAAGGACTTTTCACGCTACGTTTTGGCCGAGAAATGTCTTTCCGTAAGTCAAGGGCCAATTTTTCTTTGTGACTTTGTGATGTAGGAGTTAAAAAGTCAAAAAATCATGGAGAGATATTATTTGCATATATAGGTATATATATATATATATATATATATATATATATATATATATATATAATATAGCTGCCAAAACTATATTCCGATTCTGCAGCTAGCGGGATCCTTATAAAGCAAATCAAGCGAGTGTAAATATTTTCAATTTTGTAGACAAAAAACCTTTATTCAGAACAAACATAAAAAACAACGTCTCAGCTCAACTCGACCAAGTAATTCCCCTGAAAATTGTCACATTGAAGCTCACAACAATCTTGTCGTAGAAAGGCTCTAAAATATTAGAGTTTTTCCCCAACGCCCGGAACCCGACAAAAGAACCAAAAAGTTTTACCACAATACAGCCAGCTACAAACCCGTCACCAACTTTGTGACAATTAATTTCAAGTAATTACCTGATCATAGCGCGTGATTCTGTTTAAAAAGTTCCCAGGTGCAACAAGTGAGAAAAATCATCGTTTGCCGGAATTAAAACTGTTGTAGTATACAATGGCGATGCTTTGCTGTAGCAAAAAATTTGCGAGTTTTAGAAAAATACAGTTGCAGAGCTTGATCGATGATGCAAAACTGGCATACCTCAAATTTCTAGACCTTTTCACCATAAAATTTCCACCGATGAGTTTGCATACTGTGGCCGAAATCCCAAAAGCTCACTAAAAACCATGGTGCAAAAGTTTGGCCGGAAACAGGCTGCCATCGGAGAAGATCTTCAACCAACTTGAACCAACTGAACCAACAAGCGGTTTTCTTCCTTCGAGGAATAACAATAGTGACGACATTATAAAACGCACTGCTAGCTGTTAATAACAATAGTGACAGCATTATAAAACGCACTGCTAGCTGAAACCCAGTGTCAGCGTGCTCATGTGCACCGTCTGCCTGTTTGAGGTCAGAGAGTGCTTTACACGGCTCCAAATTTAGCAAACGGCTGATCTATATCCACCACAGAAAATAGACCATTTTTTAAATAAGAACAATACTAAGCCCCAGTGATTCCAGAATTTTATCGTATAAGATCTTATGTGGTCTTACACGAAATAAAATCTGCCCTACGTGAACTTTAATCTTATCAGATCTTCCGAGACAATAACTTAATTTTTCTGAATTGTTATCTTATGAGACCTGATAATTATCTTATCAGACCTTACACAATAAAAGTTCACGTAAGTTAGAATTCTTCTTGTGTGAGTTTCTATAAGACATGTATTATTGATTTCAATATAGCCGTATGACGTAGTTAAGTTCCTATGAAAATAAAAAACAAACTAATCGGTCCACTAACCAATCATGAAACAAAAAAAAAGTTGTTGATTCTGTTTTTGCGGCAGTTTTATTTTGACTCTCAACTAAGTACTATGAATTTGACATATTTCTACTTTGGATTTAGGATGAATCTAGAATGGAACTTGTTTTCAGACAAATTAGCGGCCAATAATTTGGTGAAAAGTTCATGAAGAACCCAGCGTGATTCATGCAAAAAGTATAACTGGTGTGTATTTTGCGCATTTGATCTTGTTTCGATAGTATAGCGAATTCTTTGGGAAAAAGCATACAAATGGTGAGAATTTGACTTCAATATAAAACAGCTGACCTGTTGATGTAACACAGCTCAACCAGCCGCGAGGTAAACACTTTTATTCAAAGTTTCAAATCCTTAATTTAGTTGTCGTTTTTTATATCCCGACTGTCCTTATTTTGTCAGTCTTCAAAAGTTTTCTATTGTAAAACATCCGAGAAAGTTGCCTTTTACTAAGAATTGTACGTATGAAGAAAACTATCTTACGATTTCTTCAAAAAGTGAAAACTTTCGTTTACAGAATTGGTGTCCCAGGTCTAGGTACAGACTTAAAAAAAGACAATGCTCGACCAAAATGCACTATGAAAAGACCATACTCGACTAATTTGAGCTATGAAAAGATTTAAGCTGGACTTTAAGACATTCTGGACTTTAGCTCGACACAACTTTTTCGCAAAAGACTTTAGCTAGATCCAAAATTTTACAAAAGACTTCGGCTCGACCCAAAATTTGGGCTGGACTTAAGCTCGACACAATGTTTGCAAACAAAGTCAAGTTAAAGTCTTTTCATGGGTCCATCATTGGTCTTTTAATAAGTTTTTTTGCCATTGAATTTTTTCGTGCAATTTTGCATATAACGTAGTCAGCGTGTATACTTTTTCATTTTTTACGATTCAGAAGAACCACAAATCCCTCAAAACGTGCATTATTTTTTCAAAAAAAGATAGTTCATAAATTTGGAAGGGAAAAGAAACTGAATAACGCCAAATTTTGTCATGACTAATGGGACTAGGACCAATACACTTAAGCTAGCTGGTTTCATTGAATCAAGTAATGTGGTAATATACACGAGCTGCCATGAAAAGACTTTTACTCGACTTTGTTGGTTATGAAATGACTAATGGTGGACCCATGAAACGACCTTAGCTGGACTTTCTTTGTTATGAAAAGACTTCAGCTCGACCCATGAAAAGAAATTAGCTCGACTTTAACTAGGAAGCTCGACCGTGTAATTATAGTCAATATTGTCCCCCCCTACTAGACTTTTAAAGTCTTTTCATAAGTCGAGGTCTAGGCCTGGGGTACATCTCATGAAATGATCAATAAGAACAAAGCTCTTTTCATGATGTCTCACGTCAACATTTCAAAATTTTAACGTTTGAAGACAACACGCCTTTTGTACTCTTAGAAAAAAAATGTGCAGTTTAATTTTATGATAAAATATCATACTAAGGAAAAAATTTCATCTCAAGAGATGAAATTGGGCATACTCAAAGAAGATTAGGATCTTGAATATGATCATGTTTTACTAAAATTCGTTTAACGTTAAAAAGAAGTACAAAATTGACGTGCTTTATCCCACTTCCTAATAGACCAAGTAAAAAATTATCAGGGCAAAAGCACAAAACAATTTATTCCTCACACTAATGAAGAAACATAACAGGACAAGTCCTGAAATACAATATAAAAAAACTTTTATCGAATAAAAAACTAGAACTAGATTAATTATGTTTGGATTGGGAAAACCTTTCAGAGGAAAAAAAATCCGGTCAAAAAAGTTTAAAAAACACCAAAGAGGTCAAATTGCAGCATGTGAACAAAAAATTGATAACGAAAAGGTGAATTGTTTCCAAATCACAGTTTTCTAACTCAACTAGAAAATTAAAGTGGAAATATTCACGCCACAAAACGACTCGCTTTTGGCTCTACTTCTTTTCTCGGCGTGACCAATATCATCACTTCAATTTGACCTCAAAAATCATGAAAATGTGGGAACAGATCTTAAAAAAGACACCACCCCATTGAGTAATCTTTGAATAATAAAAACTACACGGGAAAAGAAGTGGGTTCCTATTATTGATTATTGTTTTAGATTCGCTCCATTCCAGGAATTAGTACCAGAGGCTTATCTGGATCAAGACACACCGATCCAAATACGACAAGCTCATAGCCGAAAACAGTGCGCTAACTTCTGCTATTCAAACCCAGATTGCAGATCATTCAATTTCTGCGGCAACAGAATCTGCCAGTTGAACAGAGAAGACATTCACGTGAACAACACGGAATTGGCTTCCAGTGAATTTTGTGTCTACGCAGGCATGAAACGAAACGAGCAACCATTTTGTGCAGAAAAAGGCAATTTGAAGTCGATAAGAGATGACGTAACTCCCGGTGATTGCGAAATCAACAAAAAACGAGTCGATGCCGAATGCTCGGTTGCTGTTTTTGAGGAGACGAGTAATGTGTCGGGAATAAGTTAGCAATGTTTTTTTGTTTTATTACCTATTCGGAAACAAAACACGTAACATACAAATAAATTTTGTTGGACTTAGTCATAACATGGAAATAAATACGGGCGTTGGAATTAGTAGATTTTTAGGATCTATTCTCCCCCCCAGTGTTTTCTATGACCCCCAGTTACAAATTATATGTTGTTATATAGCACGTTACTATGTAAGACAATAGCTCGTGCGCCTGGGGGTCATAAAAGATTTATACTCACTAAGCTGGGGGGGGGGGGGGGGGGTACAGAATAGCTCCGATTTTTATTTAAAAAATTATGAGCATGGCGTCAAATTAAGTTGCAATCACAAGAAGGAATTTGATTGAATCAATTCTTGATGACATAGCAATAGCTGCATAATTGTTTGATGATATAAACCGCTAGTGCTATCTTTTTTTTAAAAAAATTACAAAGAATGGGCCAACAATAGCCAATACTATGATAGTACAAACTTCGCTACCCGTATCTCGCCAGTGATGCTAAACAAACAGCGGCGAGGAAACAGAATTAGAACTTCCGAAAGTGATCATCAAAAAAGCATTTAAGTTGTGCAACTGTGTAATTGCAATAATAGTTGACGTGGAGTTTGTGAAGTCTAATTTGAAGATACAATTGAGCGTAATTACTAAGTTACATCAACAAAAAATATCGGTAATGGCGTGTATTGGAAGTCAATGCGGTCGATCAATTACAATTAACGATGCTCTTGATCTTGAGCAAAATCCTTCTCGAATTTTTTCAAGACGATTTTGCGCTCTTGAGGAAATTTTTTCATACATTTGGTAAATTCAGACACGTGCTATCTTAAAATGAAGAATAGGCGCTGATTCATTTAAATGATGCAAAAAATTAGGTTTCGCTGCAAATCAAGCACACCTGATCTGTACTAGTTGCTCCGACCCCTCTTGAGGGGGGAGGAACTATATACTCAAATGGGTTTTTTTTGTTCAGACAATTTTGACCGATCGATATATTCATCGTAGAGAATTGAGAGTGGTATCATTAGAAAGCTCGTCCAGCGTAGAATATGGAATTAAAGATATTTTTTATTTTAGTTTTTACAGGGAGTTATCGAGGTTTAAACTTTGGAGAAAAGAAGAGTGAATTCCGTCAATTTTATTCACAATTAGCGGAACTTTTGACTAAAATTTCGTCATTTTTGCTAAAATTCCTTAATTGTTTTTAAAAAAGTGTTGCTCAAATTTTTAAAGACAAAAAATTATTGTCGACAATTTTTATTTAATTTTTTTGTCAAAAATTCTGGCTAAAATTTTCAAAATTCAGACTTTTTCATCAAAAACAGCACGAAACAAGCTCCTTTAGTCCACTTTGATTAAGTTTGCAGGAAGTAAACATCAGAACACCCCTAAAACAATCATCGTAGACTCAAAAAGGGTCTTTTCATTCCTCAAATTCCGTCGAGAGGGCTCTATAATTGAAATTTTGCCGTTTCTTTCTTACTTAGTCGTTGATAATCAAAAAGGGAGCATTTATTTTTGATTTTTTAACCAACAATTTATTTATATCTATAACGTTTGAAAAAGTAACTGTTCCTAAAGAACAAACAGCACTATCATGCCTAATTTCGGACAATTCGTGGACTGTTACAGTCCAAAAATAATTCAGATTGTAATCAGTCGGTCTTTTTTAAATAAAATTAGTCGATATATTTTTATATCAATTAAAGAAGAGAGCAGTTCACATCAAAAGTCAGTTGTGGGATGTAAAATTGGTTTCCTAAGCAGCTCTTAATAAATTCATCTAGTTTTATACTAGAAAGCATATAGTTGTTCTGACTTTTAAAAATATTTGATTTTTAAATAAATAATGTAATATTGAACTTTGCCTCTAATTTTTCCTTAATTTGGTCAATTTGTAGCTTAGTGTCAGCAAAGAAAGAATGTTTCTTCTTTCTACTGTTTTTAAATCTAATCTCTATTGCGGTTTTACGTCTTAAGTTATGTTTTACTGGTTTGACACTACTTGATTTCACCTTTTAATTTATTTTTATGTATTTGCCCACTTTTCGCGGTTTTTTGTTCTTGTTTTGTCACATTATCACATTATCGACAGTTCTCATCTATACATTTTTGGCGTTCACAATAAGGCACAATTGAACACATAAGTTTCTAGAAAGGCATAGATTATGGTTTTAGCGGCTTCAACGCTAATTTCTCCAAGATTTTAACTGAATTTTTCAATTTTGATTTTAACTGTCGTTTTTACCTGTTCATTTCAGTCGTATAAAATTTCTTTATAATGACTTGTTTCGTGGATTATTTATGGAAGAATAGATGAGCCGATTTCCTGATATTAGTAGATAGCTGATGGCTGTCATGACTTTGAGAACAGTTGTTTTCCAAAATAAAAAAAACACTTTTTAACTTCGAAATTGTGTGCCTTTTATTGTCTATTTATTACTTAGTCTCCCTAATTACAGGCCAAATATGACATTATTGTTGTCAAAGGAAGGTATAAAATGGGATTAATGTCACAAAATCCAATGCTTTTAAAGAATTCGCATTGACTTTACTGGCTTCGAAATTAGATTTTCAGAAAAAAAAATTCATCTTTGGTTTTTGTCATAATTGACGTTCTTTTGTGTAGACCTAAGTCATATTCTGGATAATCTTAGGTCTCAAAGGACGAATAAACGAGTCTATTTAATTATTACATTTTGTAATCAATGACTTTCATGACTTCAGAAATAAATTTTTTAGAAAAAAAAACAACAGGACTACTTAACTTTGCCCTCTTCTTCGTTTTTGAACCACTTCTTATCTAGTCTCATTAATGAGAAGTCACACACTACATTACCTATGTTCGAGGAAGGTGCAATCGAAGATCTTTTCGGGGCAAATTATGGCTTTACAGCTTCAAAAGCGTTTTCTGGCCGAGTTTAATTGACTTTCTGTTTGTTGTCTAATTGTTGTTCTTTTTGTATCCGCATGAAAAAATTGAAAACAGACTGCTCCTAATGCCCTTCTATATACGCATTGGTACCCGTAAACCTAAGTGATATTTTAGATGATTTCTAATGGTTTTCCTTACTTTGAAACTAATTGTTTTTTAAAAAAAAAATTATGCGACATTTTCAACTTAACTGTTTTTGTTGTTTGTTGTCTAACTGTTACCAAGCCTTATTATGGACTGCTTCCATATCGTTTCTGTTGAACTATAAGTTATTTTGTTTAGTTTCAGTTTTATCTAGCGCTAATTTGACTTTGTTATTAAGTTTTGTTTTTTGAAACGGACATAAACTTTTGATGTAATTGATGTTTGTTGTGGTTGTTGATTTCGCTGTTCGTCATGACTGGCTTTCTTAATGTTGGGATATCTCATCAATCTAATGCATCATTTTTTACTCCAATGAGTTATTTGATTTGGAAGCTATCTTTTCGTTCATACACCAATTTTTTTTTTAAAAAGACTTGAAATTTTGACTTTTTCTATCTGTTCCTCATTTGGCAGACAATTATGCCAAATTGTGGATGAGCGGGGTCTGAACCTTATGTGCGATCGCACATTAACGAGCCTCCTTGTTTATCTTTTTCCACTCAAAAATGTTAAAGAATGCATGTCCTTCACCAGTTTCCAATTTGTTCTCGCATGGTCAAATAAAAAAAAACTAGTAAAATATAGAATATGGTAATTAAAAACAACTGGTTAATCTAACCAGGGCCTCAACTTATGAAAAGACAGTCTTTGGCCGATTAATTTTAAGAAAAGAACCTATACTATGATAACAAACGCGACAGAAAACGTTACTCTATTACTGAAATCTTTGGAGGCTCGAATAATAAGATTATACAAAAGAGTTAAATTAAATGGAAGAAGAAGCAAATCATTACTCTTATCAAATGTCTAGCTTAAAATCATCTTATAGTCTCTTTAAGACGTTCTTTTCTGATAAGAATTAGCTTCGGTTTTTGCGAAATTAATTGAAAATAATTTGCCTTGAAAAAAATTCCTTTAAAAAAGTCGCGATAATTCGGAGTTGGGAAAAAAGTTCGGTTGGATTTTTGAAAAAGATTCGGCTCGACTAATGAAACGAAATAAGCCCGATGTATGAAAACAATTTTGCTCCATTTTACTTAAGCTCCGCGACTAAAGTCAAAATTTACCCTGTAATCTTCGACTTGTTAAATTTATTTCAAAAAGACGCGGACCTGACACGGGTAAAAATATGTTTACGAATTTACAAATCGTGAATCCAAGGGGAACAAGTAAAGTAACTAGAACAACTAAAACAAATAAGTTCTAGCGAACATTACTGGCATTTGGTTCAAAAAATAATAATAGTAATAATAGAAATTGGTTCCTGCGTAATCACAGCGGAATATCATTAGGCGACTTCGGCCTGTTCTCAGCTGCCCTTTTTCTTAGTACTCCCCACATTTCAAATTGTTCTTTTTATGAGCAGCATTGCTGTTTTTTTGGTGACTAGAACAACTTTTTTTAAATCTCAAACATGTAAGTTCGAATAACCCCAAGGTTAAAGTTACATGTTGTAATAATATAAATCAAACATACTACATCTTTCCCTTGATGAAAGACTATATCTTTTTCTTCAACGTAATGATTTGTTTTCGTTGTCAGGGCAACTATTGTATTAAGACACGACTTTGTTTATGGAAACCAAATTGGTTTTTGTTAATCATTTTATTCATATCTAAGTGTTCCGACATTTGCCCCAATAGAAGTCTTTCGACAGTTTTTGCTAATGTTGGAGTGACCGAAATTGGTCGATGGTTTTCAGGGTTATGCCTGTTGCAATTCTTATAGGTGGGAGTGACATAGGCTTCTTTTAAAATATCAGTGAATGTGTTTTCGTTTATACACTCGTTAATAGCAAACCGGTAAGTGGGTCCCAATGGACAACTTACAACCTTTCAATGCCCAGGATGGTATATATCCTGAAACAGCTGATTTTTGTGTTGGTAGTTAGTCAATAACTCTGTATAGTTCTGTTCTGGTTACCGGACTGAAATTGAATTCATTTCACTCAAAATTGAAAGAAGGCAACTTAGAAAGCAATTATTTCGCCCTTGTAAAGTCCAAGACGGACATAACAATAATTCAAACATTCATCAATGCTTTTTTCATCTGATATTACGTTATGGCCCTCTTTCAGCTTTGCAATTGTGTCTGTCTGTTTATCTGAGTTAGTTTTGTTTTTAATAAATTTCCAATGTTTTGTTGAAGTTGGAGACTCCCGAAAATTTTTTTGTACAAATGTCAGATGTTTTACGTAACTTTTCTATTAACAAGGTTTCTCAGTACATTGTAATTGTTAAAGAGCTCTGGATTAGAATCTTTTTTGCACATTCATTGAACACGCGATGCTTTTCATTAAGGAGACTACGTGGTTCTTTTGATAGCCATATTTTGTGCTCCTTTTTTTCAGTTCTATATTTTTCAAATGTGTGTAACTATTTAATACATTTTGGAAAATTTCAACAAATTTGTGAAAAATTCCATCTGCTCCATTGTTTTGAATATTACTTAAAAGTCTTGCAAAGCAATATCACCGTTAAACTTTTTTCTTTTGTATCTCCTTTCATCTCGAATAAAATATTCTGTCTTTTGTTGCTTCCAATCGAATTCCAATGGTGTTTGATAAACAATAGTCAAGTGATCGTTTTCAAGTATTGACTCTATTATATCTGTTTCGAAGATTCAATTTTTAGAAATAAAGCACTGGTCGTTAAGATGAAATTTTTCTCCAATTGTCCATATTGCTTTTTTGCGTTCACGTACTGAAGCCCGTTATCTGCAATGAAGTTGTTTAGTAATTGTTTTCCAGTTTTTTTAAGTATATTCATGTTGTATTCTCCAAACAGTACTAGATTGTCATTGATAGAGTAAACATTTGAAATTTCTGATGTCATTTCATCAAGGAAGAATTTTGAATAGTTTACGTTTGATTAATACGCTAAATTTATGAGCAGCTTTTTTCCAGAGGCTCAGTTACTTCTAACCATGATGATTCAAAAAAACTCCGATTGATGGTGTTCAAATCACTTCTTATTTTGTTAAAAACTGATTGGGTGTCCATATGCCTACACTTCCCTCTCTTTCCAATTCAGTTTATGATGATCTCGGCTGGTGAATAAATTGAAAACTAATGCATAGAAAAGAATCTGGAGTATTATTATTCTCTTTTATCCATGTTTCAGTAACAATAAGGAAAGACAACTGGTGGAGTTGTCAAAAAATTGAAATCTTTTCGTATTTACTATTTAGGCTTCTACAATTCATGTATCATAACTTGGGATCATCCTCTGTTCTGTTCTTTTCGTTATAGTACTGGTCTATTGTTTTCAAATTTTCTATTTGAGCTGGGCCAGGTTTTGTTTCAATGTCTCCAATTCTATGCCAAATATTTGATATGATGAATAAAAAATACGTAAAATTGATGAACCCTAGTGAAAGCAAATTATTAAAATAAATCTGAAAAAAATTTTGATTTTTTAGTATTTTTTGAGTGAATTTTTAAGAAAGCAAATTTTCCACCGTTACAAACAAAACCATTTATTCAAATCACCAACAAAACTGATGCTTTCTTCAAAAGAAACATTCATCGTTTCTATTAAAGAACTAAGAATTAAGTCACTCAAACATAACTGAAATCATTGGGTTTAATGATGTTTTTCCATCCCCTTTTTAATGCCAAAAAATTTGCATTTTGTTGTTTAGGATTTGTCTCAACGATATATCGTTTGATGAACAGTTTGATATATCGTTTTTCGTATGTTTTCGCAAAATTGTAACTATTTCTTGAATTCCATACATGTTTGGGTGCACACCATCTTGTCTCATATCGTTTGCCTCAAGAACATAATTAGGGACCTATACATTGGATCGCTGGAATTCGCCTCTAATTTGGTCAGCACTGCTGTTGATTTCTTGGTTATAGGCATCAGTTTCTTTGTTGTTCGAGTCCCGTCCGTATAATCCATTTTTAACTTGTGAAATTTGGCATATATCAAATTTATGGGGCTTGAAATTAGGTAAGCACTTACTAACTAAGTCACCCATTTGCTCAGCTGCCTTTTTTCCATCAGTACCTTGGTCATTATCTTTGTTTCCCAAATGAAAAATAAAGCTTTTAGGTTTTGTTCCAGCCTGATAAGAGTCCATAATTTTATTAACATCACTTATGGTTGCCGACGGGTATGAGTGTGTTGCAGTTTCACTACTTATATCATTCTGTTCAACAAAATTTTATGTGCTGTCTGAAAAGACGAGATGTTTTGTAAATCCTAGTACAAACTTCGGAAAAAACTGTCTGTTGTTGGCATAAACATGTTTAGTTTCTTGGTCTTTGTTGTCATCAATAATTTTAGTTACATTTTCTCATTTTGCCCTCTCAAAAAAAACAATCTCTGTCATTGCTTTGTCATATAGGGATATGCTGTTGGCTAGAGCTGTTTGAGTTCTCTATTTGCTTGCTTGATTTTTTTCTTTGTCTTTTTTTTAGTTCTGTTAATTAATCCTGTTGCAGGTTACTAGTATCGAGTGATGATCTTCTGTTCTCTCTTAGTTTTAAAATCTCTTGAATGAGTTTATCTTTGTCTCCATTTCGCTAGAACAGCCGCTTCCATTTTGTCGCTGGATACATTGAGCTCGGTTATAAAGCACTAGTGACTCAATTGGGAAAAAACGGCGGGAAAAAAACAACTCAAAATTTTGACCTAAGAAAGACCTGAAAGTCAAACAATTGTTAATTTGGAAAATATTGGATTGGGCTTATCAGATGAAGAATACTAAAAGAAGTCCCAGATAATAAGGACGATTAGTTGATTCCATCTAAGATATAAGTTGTGAGTAAAGATTAACTTTTGATTAGTGCAAAAAAACTAATAGGTTTTCTTCAGAAAGAAAGAAGTTCGAAGGTGTAGGTATTTGTGAAATTTCTATGCAGCTGACTTACAGCTGGTACCATCACGTGATACCATCCTTGCGGCCAACATTGGTCAGGCTATGGTCAACCTGATGCTATGGTTAAGTAAGAGCTCATCCTCACACAAACAGCTTCACGGAGGCAGGGGATTGAACTCTCAATCATTGCCGTGTGAATCAAACACATTACCTCTCGGCTATCTCAATGGTTTAGTTTTAAAAATGGTTTATTCTTATAAATATCTTTGCAACTAAATAATCACAAATTACTCAAGATAAAACTCACACTGGGTTAATTCAGAGAATGCAAGATAAGTTTAACAAAAATTAAACTCCGAGCCTGAAGAATAAAAAATAGCCACCAATAGTCCGTTGGCCTCTTATTTGTTAAACACAAATCAAATTTTTACAGTAAA
This sequence comes from Convolutriloba macropyga, assembly GCF_964194025.1. Lineage (NCBI taxonomy): Eukaryota > Metazoa > Xenacoelomorpha > Acoela > Convolutidae > Convolutriloba > Convolutriloba macropyga. The sequence goes on along the minus strand of NW_027450583.1, from coordinate 5,180 downwards.
GTCATAAATAAAAATCTTGTGCTGATTTTGAAGACTGTCTAATTTAGGAGTCACGCAAACAAATAAAATCTCAAATATCTTGACCTCCAAGTAGCATGCAGGCAACAATTTGTTTTGGAAAACCCATTAGATGCTTTTACAAATTATCATCGTCTTTTTAAGGTTTGAACAACAATAGTAAGATTACAAACAAGATTTATGTAAAAGCTTTTTATCAATTTCGATGAATAACTTTTGATCTCTGGAACGTCAACTATTTTACTGTCCAAAAGTACTTAACAGTAACAGAAGTACAATGATCTCCAGTAAAAAATAAGGTTTTGATGATCACCATATCAAAGTTTTATCTGGTTATCTCGCATTTAAAACACATTCTGAGATGCTGAGATACCATATGCTTGATCATTTTTAAGTCTTTCAATTGGATGTTTCTTTGAATCAGCTTTGTGTTTTGTCAAGCATTTGGGCAACCACTAGAAGACAAATGATTTTCTCATTGGTTGTCTTTGTTGGAATAATGTGTATTTGCTTTTAAAACAAATACATCAACATGTAACTGCAACTAATCCAACTAAATTCAATTCAATTCAGTTCAAAAGTTACCTTCAAGAAGACTTTGTAGAAGATTAATTCAAAATTCAAAGCAAACTGCCGCTTTCTTCAAACGAAGTTTTAAAGTAGGGTATTAAAACATTCAATCAAATTTTAAATTTTGCATGTCAATGATCAACTTTTCTTTTGCACAAAAAATGATTCTCAGAAAAAAATGCATATGAAAACTGTCTAAATTGATTTTTAATAGAGATTTTAAATCAGTTCCCTTTTTCTTAGGTTTCTTTGTTAAAACAGAGTCAACTTCGTAATAAATATAGGAACTGTCAAAACCATAAGAAAACAAACGACTTCCAATTAATGATCATCTTTGATTTTCTCGAAATAAGTTCAGATTATGCAATACATTAATTATGGTTAAAAAACCATCTTACCTATTTTTGGGGTCTTAGCCTGGCTGAACTCCTGTAGCAAAAATAATTAATGATGTAAGATAACAATTTTCAAATAATTTTTAGGTCACTGTGATTAAATTCCGCTGAACTGTCAGACAATGTTTATTCTTTCATTTGACTATAACATTTTATTTAGTGTTTAATAATGAAAAACTCTTTAAAAATATCGCTGAATTTTCCCATAAAAAATGATGAAAAGAGAGTTCCAAAGCGTGACTGTTTTGTTACGCTTTTTGTTCGCATCTGAGTATTGGACATGCTTCACATCACGAGATTTTTCTGAAGGGCACAAAATTCAGTTCTGGCCAACCCGGGGTGAGCCAGGATGGTTAACTTGTCCGAATTTGTGAGGTTCTTCCAAGGGATGATTAACCGGTAATTACTTGTAAGTAGAGGTAAGATTTCTAAGAAGTTGCAAGCTGGAGGTTGAACAGGTAAACATTTGCAAATTGGAGTGTTAATTCTGAGAGTTTTGACATTTCTGTTTCTGTTGAGTTTCGGTCTTTAGTTCTCTTTATCTTTAGTTCTCTTTGCAACTTGGTCTTTTTTTACTGCCGAATGGTCACAAGAAAAAATTGTGTGCCTTAAATATTACTTTAAAATAGTGTTTACGAAATACGCGAAATTCCAAAATGACGTTTATTGTCGTCAGCTAAAATTGCAATGTTGACAAGTTGCAGTGTTGAAAGAAAATCTTATCAGAAAATGCATCACCTTGCAAAACCTTCGTATACTTCTCATGACGAACAAACTGTTGTAACCACTGGGGCATCCTTGACAATAGAAAGGGGGGAAAAACTTGGCCTAAGGAAAACAAAAGAAAGAAGATTTCTTGACAGGCAAAGTAAAACTATATTTCTTAATCATAATTGCTATAGATATGGCACATTGCCCAACCTATTTGCCAATATTCTGTGTAAGGCAAACAAAAACCGTATAGATAAAATTGGCCAGAATTTGTTGTTTTAAGGAATCAGTTTTTATTTGCTTAAAAAACCGAATTAGCAGACCTATTCAAATGGTTTTCTTTAAATGCTATCTCGGTTTCTGAAATATTTTTTCAATCTACCTTCGCTGAATCAAAATCAAAGACTGTCCATTATTGGAAGGTGACTAAATTTTACAAGAAACCGCAATCACCTGTAATCATTGTGTCCTTAACTCTGAAGTACAAATTTTCAAAAAGCATTTCAGGAAGTATTTCAGATTTCGAGGAATCAAAGCAGTTCATGAAATTTGAACGTGATGTACCCTGGCCTTCAGCCCATAATGGGCGTGATGACTGTCCAAATAGTCAACCAATTCGAATTTTGGAAAACTATATCTGGATTATAAACTATTTGGATTACTACGACGGTCACGTGGCGCTATGCGCATCCAAATCAGGGAAAATTTTTGGTGATTACACAAACAACGAGCAGATGTCCGAATTTTTCTACAAATATGGGCTGTCGGTTCTCCATCTCCTCGTTGGAGCTAGGAGAGGAAAAAATTCTGTGTTCATCATCAGCTTTCGTCTTTTTTTGAGAAACAGATGGTCACAAAAATCAACAAATATCTACGTCTAATTCGCTAGATTTGGGCAAAATTTTTTATTTGTGTATTTCTGTGACAGCTAATCGCATCTACTATCAGAACATTAAAAAAGATTACTGTTCAGTTTTTACTTTGGACGCCAGTTATGTATTTTGACGAAAACTTCTGCTCCAAAGCACGTTATGGTCATTGATATGTTTTGAAAATACGGAAATTTTATGATTTCGCAGTCCAAAGATTCCAAATCTGTTTGTTTTCCCCATTTTTTGCGAAATATTGTAAGCAATCTTCCATTTTCCACTGGTTTTACTAACCAAGTATTATTTGTATCAAGACTTGCTTCAAAATCGAAAAACATAACTGTTTTCAAAAAAAATTCCAGCTCAAAACTAAAGGTATCTTGAAAAAATTAACTTCCGTAGCTACAAAGCATTTGAAATTTAAAAAAAGGATCTGGGTATTTGATATTAAAAATTTAATCTGGTAAAAAGGGCAGAAAAAAATTGTTTTGTTTGGTGAACAGACAAAACAGTCCCAGACAAAATAGTCCAAAGATATAATCAAACAGATGCACATCATTTAACAAAACCTCTTAAAGTATTCATATGATTGTAATTCTTTGAACAAAATTGAATTGATTACAAGATAGTTTTTGCCAAGTAACGTATTTTGGAAGCTGTTTTTGGTTTAGTCCTTATTGATATCAATTGAAACATTGCATTCGGAAGCTTAACTCATAGATTATGTTTGTCAATTGTTTTAAGATTATATTTACAATTGTTTCAATATTTTAAGTGGGACAACTTTGTCTTGGACTGTTTTGTCTGGGAACATTTTTGCAATTTGGGTTTGTTTTGTTTGGGATTGTTTTGCCTGAAATTGTTTTGTCCGGACACGGTTTTTGTTCATTAATACATATGCACATTGTTAAAAGCCTTAACCTGTGCACGTTAAAATCGGCACTTAGGCAACAAACTTGATGAAGTGGGGAAAACTTCAGTTGCTTAGACAGTCTCAAAAAAACTGACTTTTTCCGCCCCGAAAAGCCTTTGCTGTATTTTTACATAATGAGTTACTACGAAACTTCACGTGCTTTGTAAATGGGAATGCATAACGTACTTGGGGGCACAAACAGAAAAGTTCCAAAAAGTCTTGCTGGTATTTGATTCCGTTAACTGTTGACCTGTAGTCTTTATGGGCATATTTTTGATTGTTATTGATTGTCAAATTTTTGGAACCTAAAAGATAGTTTAAAATTTCTCAACACTTCGAAACTTGTGCTAGTTATAAGATACCATGTCAATGGCTTTTATAAGCAATGATACAAATGAGAAATTATAGCTATATCAAAAACAAGCTATTTTCGATAACTTTTCTTCCAAAATGTTATATACTAATGCCACTACTTAGGTAAACCTAAATTTTCTCCAAAATATGGTTTCATATAAGATCTTATAAGATTTTTGATACTCCTGTCACTACTAACCCATTTTTTACTCAACAGTTTTTAATGGTAGAAAGTACATTTTTTAAAATATTAACACCAGAAACAGAATTTTTCACTATCAGACCCTTCGAAAATATGGACGAGTACAACTGGCAAAGACGTAACATCATTTATTGAAGATTGGAACTGTCCCGGTTCTGTGCCCTCATTTAGAGATAAAAAATACGTGTTCATATCGTTTCGCGCTAGCATCAACAGAACATGTTTCAGTACAACGCCAGACGAATTGTCTTACGCAAAGAGTCTGTGTAAGCTTCCCAACCAAATTAACCATGTGTAGGTATGATGATATATAATAAGTCCCATAATGTTGCAACGTAAGCGAACGTTCGAAAAACGTCAGACATACAAATGAACATCACAAATGCAGATCTCTGCATGTTTTAAATTTGAACTTTGACCTTTGAAACGTTCGATAGCGTTGCAACTTTATGGGACTTACTATAATGCAAATCAAAGAAAAACTGATCCAGCCAAAAAACAAGCCTGATATTGCGTAACAGTTATGTTGTTGTTCATATTGTCTGTCCCATAAAGATGAAATAAGCGAACGTTCGAAAACGCCGAATACGTGCAATTGAGCATCAATGTACTCATTTGAATGTCAACGTTTTCTCCATTAAGTTTTCATTCATCAACTTTTTCTACATGTTTTGAATTTGAACTTTGACCTTTGAACTTTAATTTGTGGCTTTTGAAACGTTCGCTTATTTCAATTTTATGGGACACGCTATAAATAATCATTCATCTTTAGTGTAGTATTTCGGTTCGCTTGCCTATCGGCTCGCATGATCATATACTACCGTGTGGAGGCATGTTTTGAGACGGATAAATGCATTTCGATTTTCAATTTTGTAATTGACCCCATTTTTAATGAAACAGAAATAATGTCAAAATAACCCGGGTTGAGGAAAGCCGTGGAAATTATGAAATGATCTTGAAACCGGTGAATGTTTTCAATAATAAAGTACAATATTTTCCGATTAATTGCACTGGAAAGCAATAATTCTATGTAAGAACTGCGCTGGAAAGTGGCAAATTAAAGTCCGAATGGCGGTGATAAGGCGTTGATAAATTTGTAAGAAAAGCACCAAAAAAGCTAGTATTTAACATTGATATCAGATGAGTTG
>NW_027450582.1:0-14440 GCF_964194025.1 Convolutriloba macropyga | reverse complement strand
CCTGAAGATTTGACAGTTACCGTTCCTTAGCTGGTCGTCTAATTACACTCAAAAAATTGTCTAGGGCTTCAACCAATGGGAGTTCATAGGAAGACTTATACGTAGATTTAATGTCACATGCTTATAGCGAACATTCCATTAAAAAAATTAAAAAACAAAAACCTTTCAAAAATGAGCTGAAAAGAACATCTCTTCCTCGACAGAAGTGGGTAATTGAGCATGCTTTTGATTTTTTCCTGCGTTTTGTGAGAATCGTAGCAAAGCTGGGTATATGATTGATGCCAAAAATGCTTATAGAATTTTAACTTGAGAGCTTAATCTAACCATCAACATTGTTTTTTATCATTCAATTCAGTGGCACACGGAAACGTTTCATTCAATAGCTAAGACTTAATATAGCTATGATTTACAAGTTAGTATCAGACGAAATTTTGTTGTCTGGTAGCCTGAATTTTTACCAATCGAACTTGATAAGCTCAATTCCAGTGCATTTCGTTATAATTTTGTCAAAAGCCATATCAATTCGGGACTGGATTAATGGTTTATGTTTCAATTTTATCAAATTGGTTTTCCGGGATCGGATTTTGATGCTATTGAAGGTCCTTGTTACCTGGTTTCAGTTTTTGGCTGAAAAATGCTCTGAAGAGCTTCATTATTCAACGAAAGAGAAATTGTTTTTTTTTTGTTAAATATGAATCAAAAACAAAGTAACGGGTCTGCACAAACGTTTATAATCATTTTTTTAAATACACCACAACTTGACTTTGGTTTGCAATCAACCCAGCGTTCTGACAGCCTGTTGCTCTTTTTAGTCACAGTAATATCTGCAACTCTTTAGCCATCCTGTTCAATGAGTTTTTCTTTTCGTTGATGTTGAAGAAGAAACCTGTGTTCAGACTTTCTTTCTAAAAAATATTAAAAAGTTAGTATGAATATTACACTAAATAAAACTATATTTTATTATATAAATATATATATAAATATATATATATATATATATATATATATATATATAAATATATATATATACATATATATGTATACATATATATATATATATATATATATATATATATATATAAAATATCCTATAATCTTATATATATATATATATATATATAGTTATATATAATTAGATATATATATATATATATATATATATATATTTATATGTATCTATATATATATATATATATATATATATATATATATATATATATATATAATAAGTTTTTGTAAAAAATTTTATGTTTATTAAATTTTTCAAACATTTATTGACTACTTTTAAAACACCAAATCAAAAAATGAAAATGTTAACAAGAAAATCTCCTTCATGAATTTACCACAGCTCCTTCTTCTGCATTTTTTATGTTTCCTCCAATCATGTCATCAAACCTCTTCTTTTGTAATTCTTCTTTCATTCAAAATTGTATCCCTCTCTTTTTCCACATAATAACATTTACGTTTTCGATGCACATTGTGATAACTTTTGAATGAATAATATCTATCAAAATATTTACCAGTTTTTTCTGGTTTTTATACTAATTTTAAATCGGATAGGAGTCATTCTCTAACATTGCCAGATCGTGAAACACCATGTTCTATTTGCTTTAGCTAATTTAGAGGAATTGGAACTTGGCAAAACGTCTGCTGCACTTACCCATAAATTAAAATCATAGGCATGTCAAACAGAAATACTCATCATCTGAATTTCATTTGCCAGTTTACGTCCGCTTCTTAGAAACTTCTCTGGGCCACCGAATAGAATTCTGATATACTCCGAGAAAAGCAAGAAAAACACCAGTCAGAAAGCCAAAAAATGTTGCAATTGACCTGAAGATTTGACACGTACAAAAATGCTTATAGTAGTATAAATATAGAGCACAATCTAACAAACATCTTTGTTTTTTGTCTCCTTTCCATAATTAGGACTTAATAAATTATGATTTACGAATTATACTCAGATGACAGTAATGTGTCTGGTAGTCTGAGTCTTTACAAATTGATATTGATAAGCTCAATTCCAGTGCATTTGGTTATAATATTCTCCAAAAAACATATCAATTCAGGACTGGATTATGTTCATATTAACTAAATCGGTTTTCCGGGATCTAATTTTATGCTATTGAGGGTCCTTGTTCCCTAGTTACTGTTTTTGGTTAGACTGCTCTGAAGAGCTTCAATTATTCAACGACAGAAAAAAAATCATTAATGTTTGATTGAGAAACTCGCCAAAACAAAGTAAGGGGTCTCGGTAAACGTTTTCAAACTGTTTTGTAAAAACAACACAGCTTCAGTTTGGTTGCACAAGCAACCCTGATTGTTGAGAGTTTGTTGGTCTTATTAGTCACATTAATACCTGCAAAGTTTTTGTTTAAAACTTTCGTTTATTAAAATTACTGTTTATTAAAATTATCAAATATTAATTGACTTCTTTCAAAACACCAAATTAAACAAAAAAAAATGTTAACAAGAAAATCAACTTCATGAATTCACTGCCCCTCCCTCTTCTGCAATTTTTTATGTTTCTTCCAATCATGTCATCAAACTTCTTCCTTCTTTCACACAAAATTGTATCCATTTCTCTTTCCAAGGAATCACATTTACGTTTTCGTGGAACATTGTGATACGTTTTTGCAATAAGATTGTGTCATAACATTATCCATTTTATCCGTTTTTTCACTAATTCTAAATCGGATATGAGTCATTCTCTAACAACGCCAGATCCACAAACATCATACTTTATTTGCTTTAGTTAATTAAGAGGAAATGCAGCTGGGTAATACGCGGCACATAACCGTAGATTAAAAACATAGGCATGTCAAACAGTTTTTTTTCTTTCCACATAATCACATTTACGTTGTCGTTGCACATTGCGATACTCTTTTGCAATGAATTAGTTATATCAAAATCTTTATCACTTTTATCCACTTTTCACTATTTTTGAATCGGATAAGTGTCATCCTCTAACAACGGCAGATACTCAAACCCCATGCTCTCTTTGTTTTAGTTGATTTAGAACAATTGCAGCTCGGTAATACGTCTGCGACACATAACCGTAGATTAAAAACATAGGCATGTCAAACAGTTGTTTTTCTTTCCACATAATCACATTTAATTTGTCGTTGCACAATGCGATACCCTTTTGCAATGAATTAGTTATATGAAAATCTATATCACTTTTATCCACTTTTCACTATTTTTGAATCGGATAAGTGTCATCCTCTAACAACGGCAGATCCTCAAACCCCATGCTCTATTTGCTTTAGCTGATTTAGAACAATTGCAGCTCGGTAATACGTCTGCGGCACATGCCCATAAATTAAAAGCTTAGGCACGTCAAACAGAAAAACTCAGCTTTTAAACAAACTTCATTCGCCAATTTACGTCCGCTTCTTACAAAATTTTCAGAATCACCAAATAAAAACATGGTATACCTAAAGAAAATCAAGAAAAACACGGAGTCAGAACGCCAAAAAAAGATGTCGCATTTGACCTGAAGATTTGACACTTTACCCTTCCTTAGTTTATCACCTAATTCCACTCAAAAATTGTCGGGGGCTTCAACCAATCGGCATTGATGATTTCTTAGGAAAATGTAGATGAAATGTCACATGCTTAAAGCAAACCTTCCATTGAAAAATTCAATAAACAAAACCTTTCATAAATGAGCTGAAAGGGGCATCTCTTCCTCGGAGAGAAGAGCGTAATTGAGCATGCTATTGATATACTACTTTATGTTTTGAGAATCGTAGCAAAGCTGTGTATTTGATTCATGCCAAAAAATTTTGTAGCAGTATAAACTAGCAGGCCCCCAAAAGCATCACCAGAAAATCTTTCAAAAGAAAAGATAGAAGATTAAAAAAACCGATTTCTTGCACCACCTGGGGCCCGAACCTATGCCCCCCCTTCAAAACCACTCGGTATTACGTTTCGTTACCGATGTGTTTGGTTTGTGTATATTACCCTATGTGCCAACAATTTTTTGTCCAACCACGTTTTCTGCTTAACCAGTTTGCAAATTTAGGTAGCGCCAAAACCTGTACAGATAACGATATTCTACATGATGGCATAGTGTAACTCATGTTCTACGTTACGCTGCATGTTTAAGGAGTGTTTGTAACATGCGATTATACGGAACTTAAACATGCGAAAGAGAAAAGAGAGAAGAAAAAAACGGCAGAGAAAAGACAGAGAAAAAGAAAAAAACCAACGCAGAAAAAAAACAACAGGAAAGAGATAAACGAAAGAGTGAACAGGAGAGAAAAAAGGAACAAAACAGAACAGAAGAGAAAAGACACAGAAACGAAACACACAGAAAAACAAATGAAAGAGGGAAAAGAAAAAAAACGAAAAAAAACCAAGACAGAAAAGAAAGAGAGAAAAGAGAGTCAAGAAAGAGGGAAAAGAAATCGAGAAACAAAAGACTGAAATGAAAGAAAACATAATAAAAAAAAGAGAAGCAAAACAAAAAAAAGAAAAGCGAGAGAAAAAGAGAAAAGACAGAAAAAAAGAAATGCAGAAAAAAACAGTAAAAAAAGAGAGAACAAAAAGAGAAACAAATGAGAGAAAAGGCACAGAAAAAAGCAAAATTTAAAAGAAGAGAAAAGAAATGAGAGAAAGAGAGAAAAGAAAAAGAAGGAGTGAAAAAAGACAGGAAAAAAGCAGACAAGAAACGATACAGAGAAAAGAGAAAGAAACGAAAGAAAGAAAAAAAGAAAGAAAAAGGGAGGCGGAAGAAAAAGAAAAAGAAAAAATAAAAGGAGAAAAAAGAACAAAAAAGAGGGGAGAAAAAGAGACAAGAGAGAAGAAAAGAGAGAAAAGCAAGAAATAAAATAGACGGAGAAAAGAAACAGAGAAGAAAGGCAGAAAAGAAAACGCAAGGTAAGGGAAAAACAGAAAGGAAAGAGAAAAGAACAAAAAACTAAAGAAAAAACGAAAGAGAGGAACCAAAAAAAGCAAAAAGGAACAGAAGAGAAAAAGAGAAAAGAATGACAAAATTAAAAAAAGGAAACAAAAAAGAGAAAGGCAGGAAAAAGAACAGAATAAAGAGAAAAGAAACGGAAGAGAAAAGTAAGGAAGAGAAAAGAGCAGAAAAGAAAGAGGAAAAAAGAGAAGACAGAAACAAAAGACACAAAAGAGAGAAAATCGAAGAAAAAGAAAAGCAAGTGAAAGAAGAAAGACAGAAAAGAAAGAGAAAAGCAAGAGCTAAAAAGAAAGAAAGAAAAGAGAAAAGACAGCTAAAAGAAGGAGAGTAACGAAATAAAAAAAGAGACGAAAAAGAAAGACCGAAAGGAAAGAGAAGAAACAAGAGAGAAAAGGACAGAAAACAGACAGAACAGAAAAGCAGACAAATGAAAAAAAAACAAATATGCAGAGAAACGGAGAAATGAAAGCGAACGAAAAACGATAGCGGAAAGCAATTTAGAAAAGAAAAAAAGAGAAAAAAGCAAGAGAGAAATGAAAGAACAAAAAAGCAGAAAAGGAAGAGATAGAAAGAAAAGATGAAAACAACAAAAAGAAAAGCTTAAAAGAACAGAAAAAAAAAAGAGAGAGAAAAGAAGAACGAAAACGAAGGACAGAAAAGAAAGTGAAAAGCAAGACAGAAAAGAAAGAGAAAAAACTAAGCAGAGGGCCAGAAAAGAAATAGAAAAGCAAGCGATAAAGAAAAAACAGAAAGGAAAGAGAAAAAAACAAAAAATTAAAGAAAAAACCTAAACGAGGAACAAAAGCGAAGAATGGAAAGAAAGGTAAAAAACGAAAAGAAAAGAAAAACAGAGCACAGAAGGCGAAAAAAGGAGAAAGTAAATAAACAAAAGAGAAGGAAGGCAGCAAAACAAGAAAGGCAGAAAAGCAAAAGCGAAAAGAACACAAAATAAAGAGGGAAAAGAAACAGAAGAGCAAAGAAATACACAAACGAAAGAGACAGGAAAGAGAAAACCAAGAGAGTAAAGAAAGGGAAAAGAAAGAGAGCAAAGAAAGAACAAAGAAGATAAAAAGATGGACAAAAACGAAAGAGGAAAAGAAGCGAAAAGAAGAGAAAAGGAGGGAAAAAAGGCAGAAAAAAAGGCAGCGAAACGAAAAAAAAAAACAGAGATAAAGAGAGCAAAGAAAGCAAGAAAAGCTAATCAGAAAAGAAGAGAAGGGAGAAGGAAAAGACAGAACAGAATGAGAAAAAGAAAAAAGATACAGAAAAAAGAGACCGAAACGAAAGATAGAGAAAGACGAAAAAGAAAAGAAAGAAAAGGCAGAAGAAACTCAGAACAAAAAGAGAAAAGCAAGAGAAAAAAAGGAAAGGAAAGCGAAAAGAACCAAAAATTGAAGAAAAAAAAGAGAAGAACAAAGAGGAAGGCATTAGAAAGAAAGACAAAAAAGAAAAAAATAGAAAAAAAGAAAAAAAAAACGAAAAAAAAAGAGAAGAAAGGCAGAAAAAAGAACAGAAAAGCGAAAAGAAGAGAAAAGAGATGAAAAAATAGCGAAAAGGAAGCGAAAAAAAGAAAGAAGCAGTAGAGAAGAGACAGAAAAGAAAGAGAAAGGACAGAGAGAGCGGAGAGAGGAAAAGACAGAAAAAAAACAGAAGAGAGAAAATAAAGATAAGGAGAGAAAACAAAGCGAGAAAAGCAAATATGAAAAGAACAGGCAAATAAAAAGACGAGAACGGAAGTAAGCAAAAAGAGAGAAAAAAGACAAAAAACAGAGAAAAAGAAACAATACAGAGAAAAGAGAAATAAACGAAAAAAGAAAAAAAGAGAAAAGCAAGAAAACAAAAAGCAGAAGAAAGGCAGAGAAAAAAATGAAAAATAGAAATGAGAACTAAAAAAAGACGAAAGAGATTAAAAAATCAAAAGAGAAAGAGAACAAAAAAAAGAGACGAAAGTCAGAAAGGAATCAAAAGCAAGAGAAGAGAGAGAAGAGCAAGACAGAAAAGGAAGAGAAATGCAAGAGAGAATAGAAAGAAACAAACGGCAGAAAAGAGAGCAAAAAAAGACAATAACGAAAGACAGAAAGAGAGGAGCGACAGACAAGAGAGAAAAACGAGAAGGAACGAGAAAAACTGAAGAAAGAACCGAGAGAGAAGAACAAAAGGGGGCAAAAAAAAATGAGAAAGGCAGAAAAGAGAACAGAAAAGAGCGAAAAAAAGACAGAAGAGAAAAAGACAGAACAAAGAAAAAAGAAAAACAGACAGGAAATACAGGAAAAAAAGAAGAGAGATACCAAAGATGAGATAAGACAGCCAGAAAAAAATTGAAAAACAAGAGAATAGAAAAAGAAAAGAAATGAAAAAAACAAACAAAAAAGAAAGACCGAAAAAAAAAGAGAAAAAGAAACGATACAGAGAAAAGAGACAGAAACGAAAGATAAAAGAAAAGAAAGAAAAGGCAGAAGAAAGTCCGAATAGAAAGAGAACAGCAAGAGAAAGACAAAATGGAAAGGAAATTGGAAAGAACAAAAATTGAAGAAAAAAACGAAAGAGAAGAACAAAAAAGAAAGGCATTAGAAAGAAAAGCAAAAAAATAGAAAAAAGAACACAATGAAAAAACAAATGAACAAAAGAGAGAAGAAAGGCAGAAAAAGAAACAGAAAAGAGAAAAGAAACAGAAGAGAAAAGAGAGCAAGGGAAAAGAAAGAGATAATGAGATAGACAGAAAAAAAAGAGAAAATAAAGCGAAACGAAAGATGCGAAAGAGAAGAGAGACAGAAAAAGGAAGAGAGAAAGGAACAAGAGGGGAGAGAGAAATACAGAAAGAAAAGAGAGAAAAGACATAACCTAAAAAACACAAAGAAGATAAGGAGAGAAAAGAAAGCGAGAAAAGCAAATCAGAAAATAAGGAAAAAAGAAAAAGAAGAACAAAGCAGGATACAAAGGGAGAGAAAAAGTCCAGAAAAGAAAGAGAAAAAAACAATACATTGAAAAGAAAAAGAAACGAAAGATAAAGAGGGAAAAGAAAAAGCAAGAAAAGAAAAAGCAGAAGGCAGAAACAAAATAGAAAAACAGAAATGAGAGCGAGAAAAAAAAAGAGATAAAAGAAAGCAGATGAAGAGAAGAAAGAGAAGAGAAAAAAGACGAAACACGGAAAAGAAAGAGACAAAATCAAGAGAGAAAATTACGAAACGAAAAGAGGAAAAGCAGAAAAGAAGGTCAGAAAAATGACAGAGAAAGAAAGAGAGATACGAAAAACAGAAAAGAAAGAGAAGCCAGAGTCACGAGCAAAAATGAAAAAGAACAAAAAAGTGAAAAGAGAAACAAAAGAAGAACAAAAGAGGGCAAAAGGAATGAAAAAGGCAGAAAAATGAACAGAAACGAAAGCGAGAAAATAAAGAGAGAATCGAAAAAGGCAAAACAAAGACAAAAGAAAAACACGGGAAATACAGAAAAGAGAGAAAAGCAAGAGATAAACGAAAGAGATAAGAAAAGAATGGAAAAAAGAAAAGAGAAACTAAAGAGTAGCCAAAGAAGGAACGAAAGTGAAAAAAAATGAGAAAAAGAAAAAAGGAAGAAGAAAGAAAAACTAAAGAGAAAGGGGGAGAAAAAAGACAAAGAAGAGCAAGAGAGAAAAGCGATACAAAAAAGAAAAACAGAAAGAGAGAAAAGATATACAGACGAAGATAATAGAAAGAAAAGCGAAACAGAGAAAAGAAAGAGAAAAAAGCAGAAAGGAGGGAAAAGAGAGAAGAAAAAAGACAGAATGAAAGAGACAATAGAAAAAGAGAAAAAGACAGATAAAAGACAGAGAAACGAGAGAAAAAGACAGACAAATGAAAAGACAAAAAAGAAAGGGAAAAGAGAGAAAAGAGAGAGAAAAGAAAAACGGTAAAAAAATCAGAAAAGAAGAACAGAAAAAAGAGACGAAAGACAGAAAAAAAGAGAAAAAGCAAGAGAGAAAAGAAGAAAGAGAGAAAAGCAGGAGAGCAAAGAAAGAAACGGAAGAAGAGAAAGGCAGAAAAGAACGACAGAAAAAAGAGGAAAAACGAAAAAAATAAAGAAAAACGAAAGACAGAACAGGCAGACAGGAAATACAGAAAAGAGAGCGAAAAGCAAGAGAAAAAAGCAAGTGATAAACAAAAGAGAGAAAAGAAAGAAGGGAACAGAAAGACAGAAAAAACCACACAAATGAAAAAAAAAGAAAAGAAAAAACAGAAGGGAGAAAAAGACAGAAAAAAAGACAGAAAAAAAGAGAAAGGCAAGAGAGAAAAGAAAGACAGAAAAACAACAGAGAAAGGAACGACGGAAAAAAGGGGAAAATCAAAAGCGAAGAAAAACAGAAAAAAAAGATATGAGAAACTAAAGAGAAGCGGAAGAGGAACAAAGAAAAAAAAGAATTAGAAGAAAGATAGATAAAAAGAACAGAGAAGAAAGAGAGGGAGAGAGAGAGAGAAAGAGAGAAAAGAAAGATAAAAAAACAACGAAAGAGAGAAAATACCAAAAAGGAATGTAGAAAGGAAAGAAAAACCAAAGGGGGGGAGAGCCAGAGGGAAATACAGAAAGAAAAAGCAAAACGAAAGAGAAGCAGAAAAAAACAGAAAAAAGCAACAGAGAAAGCACGATAGAAAAGAAAGAGAAAAGCAAGAACGAAAAACAGAAAGGAAAAAAGATGAGAGAAACTAAAGAGAAGCAAAAGAGGAAAAAAGAGAAAAAAGAAAAAGAAAAAGAAAAACAGAAAAGGAACAGACAAAAAGAAAGAGAGAAAAGATTAAAAAAGAGAGAAAAGACAGAAAAACGAAAGAAAAAAAGACAGACAAATGAAAAAAGAGAAAAGAAAAAGAAAGAAGAGAAAAGAAAAAAACGAAAGGAAAAAGAAGGACAGAAAAGAAGAACACAAAAAACAGAGGAAGAAGAAAAAAAGACAAACAGGAAATACATAAAAGAGAGAAAAAAAGAAAAGAAAGAAATAAACTTCAAAAAAAGAAAGAAGAAAACAGACAGACAGAAGAAAACAGAAAAAAGTGAAGAGAAAAAAAGAAACAGAAGTGAGAAAAGAGACAGAAACGAAAGACAGAAAAAAACGAGAAAAGAAAGACGGAAGAAAAAAAAAACAAAAGACAGAGAAAAGAAAGAAAACCAATACAGACAGGAAATACAGAAAAGAGAATGAAAAGCAAGAGAGAACAGCAAGAGATAATCGAGAGAGAGAAAAAAAGAAGATAATGGAAAGACATACGAAAACAACAGAAAAAATCGAATAGAACAAGAAAAGAAACAAGGAAAAAAAGACAAAGGAAAGACAGAAAAGAAGGAGAAAAGCAAGAGTTAAAAGAAAGACAGAAAAAAGCAACAGAGAAAACAACGAGTGAAAAAAAAGAGAACAAAAACAGCAAGGATAACGATACGAGAAACTAAGGAGAAGCGGAAGAAAAACAAAAAAAAGAATAAGAAAAACAGATAAAAACAACAGTGAAGAAAAAGAGAGAAAGAGAGAAAAGAAACATAGGAAAAGACAAAAAAGAGAAAAGACAGAAAGGGAATACAGAAAAGAAAGAGGGACAAGCGAAAGAGAGGGGGGAGAAAAAAAGAGAAAAAGAGAAAAGAAATACAGAAAAAAAAGAAAAACCAAAGAGAAAAAAGATATACAGAAAAGACAGAAGAAAGAGAAACGAAATCGCAAAAAGCTTTGTCGAGAATTTGAAAACGCTACACAAAATCTTGACTGGGTAGCTATTCTATCTAGTTGATTTAAATTTCTTTATTTTTTTATCATTAAAATCGACAATTTTTCAACTTCGATTTCATCTCGGACTTGTACTTAAAGAATCTTTATTCTGTCAAGATCTGTGTTGCATCGTTCATTCAAGGACTAACACATTTTATGTGACAAATTTACGGCGATGGAATAATTTTTTATAAGCAGGTTATCAGTCATTGATCTATTTTTGCATCCGCAATTTTTTGGTCGTTGACCTTTTTGGCACAGGCAGCTTTTCGTACATTGGCAGCTTTTCGGTCAATGACCTATTTTTGCATCCACGGCTAATAATTCATTGACCTTTACGGCATAGGTAGCTTTTCAGTCATTGACCTATTTTTGCATCCGCAGGTTTTTGGTTGTTGACCTTTTTCGCACAGGCAGCTTTCGGTCACTATCCTATTTTTGCATCCCCGGCTTTCGTTCAAAGACTATTCTGGTGATGGCAAATTTTCGGTTATTGACCTTTTTCAAAATTCATGCAAAACGATATGGCACATGTTGTTCAGTTGCTCTCTGCGGACGTTGAATTAATAGATGCTTCACAGCAAGGGATTTAGCCTAGTGGTTTGCGAACGTTTGTATACCCTGAATAAACTCAACAGACCTCGGTTCGAATCCACCTCGCAGCGCTCAAAATGCATGCAAAACGCTAGGCTGCATGTTTAAGGGACGCTGAAACATGTGAACATTAGGAGCTTAAGCATGGTGACATAGCATTCGAGTTAGAATTAATATATAGATGGACAACTTAATCTGAAAGACATCTTTATTTATTGTCATCCACTTCTACTGCACTAGAAAAGGTTTCATTCAATAGCTAAAACTTAATATGGCTATGATTTACCAATTACAATCAGACGAGAGTGATGTGTCTGGTAGCCTGAGTCCTTACGAATTGAACTTGAGTATCGTTTCCGGACTAGATTATGTTCAGATTGCCCAAATTAGTTTTCCGTGATCGGATATTGATGCTAATTAAGGTCCTTGTCCCTGGTTATAGTTTTTGGTTGAGACAGCTCTGAAGAGATTCAACTATTCAACGAAAGAAAAAATTATTCATTTGAATGAGGAACCCGCCAAAACAAAGTAACGTGTCTCCGCAAACGTTTATAATCATTTTTTAAATACAACACAACTCGACTTTGGCTGTACAAGCAGCACTGAGTTCTGAAAGTTTGTTGGCCGTTTTAGTCACAGTAATATCTGCAACTTTATAGCCATCCTGTTCAATGAATTTTGCGATGATGTCGAAGATGTCTATATATATATATAAATATATATATATAAATATAAATATATATATATATATATATATATATATATATATACAATTGCGATGATGGCGATATATTTATGTATATATATATATATATATAAATATATATATATATATATATATATATAAATATGTATATATATATATATATATATATATATATATATATATATATATATATATATATATAAGTATATATATATATATATATATATATATATATATATATATATATATATATTTATATATAAATATCAAACATTTATTGACTTCTTTCAAAAAAACTCAAAGTCAAACAATTATAATGTTAACAAGAAAATCTACTTCATGGATTTACCGCCGCTCCTTCTTCTGCATTTTTTATGTTTCCTCCAATAATGTCATCAAACCTCTTCCTTAGTAAGTCTCCTTTCTTTCTTGAGATTGGTTGTACAAGCAGACTTGAATTCCGAGAGTTTTTTTTTTTCTTTTTAGCCACAGTAAAATCTGCAACTTTTTAGCCAACCTGATCAATGAGGTCTGCGATGATGTCTGAGAAACCTGTCTTTCAAATCTTTATTCTAAAAAATATAAATAATCTAGTATAAACTTTATACTATATTGGGCTATGTCCTAAAATATAAATGTTTTGTATAAATATATATATATATATATATATATATATATATATATATATTTATATATATATATATATATATATATATGTATACATATATATATATATATATATATATATATATATAAGAATATAGGATATCCATTTATATTGCTTCAAACATTTTTGGCATCAATCACATACACAGTTTTTCTACGAATCTCAAAAATCGTCGAAGGAGTATATCAATAGCATGCTCAATTACGCATTTCTTTCCGAGGAAGAGATGTCCCTTTCAGCTCATTTATGAAAAATTTTGTTTATTGAATTTTCCAATGGAAGGTTTGCGTTAGGCATGTGACATCACATCTACGTATAAGTATTCCTAGGAAATCATCAAGGCCGATTGGTTGAAGCCCCCCCAACAATTTTTGAGTGAACTTAGAAGATCAGCTAAGGAACGGTAAGTGTAAAATCTTCAGGACAAATGCAACATCTTTTATTTTGGCTTTCTAACTGGGAGTTTCTGAAAAGTTTCCATGAAACGGGCGTAAATTGTCGAATGAATTCTAAAAGGTGAACTTTTCCGTTTGACGTGCCTACGCTTTTAATTTATGGGTATGTGCCGCAGACGTATTACCAAGCTGCAACTCCATTAAATTACCTAAAGCAAATAGAGCATGGGGTTAGCGCATCTGGTGACTCTTATCCGATTTAAAATTACAGAAAAAACCTAATAAAAGTGATAAATTTTTGATAGATATAATTAATTGCATAAAGGTATCACAATGTGCAACGAAAACGTAAATGTGATTACGTGGAAAGAAAAACTGATACTATTGTGAGTGAAAGAAGACTTAATAAGGAAGAAGTTTGATGAAATGATTGGAAGAAACATTAAAAAAAATGCAGCAGAGGGTGTGGTGGTAAATTCATGAAGTAGATTTTCTCGTTAAGTGTTTTTTTTTATTTGGTTTTCTGAAAGAAGGCTAATTTTTTGAAAATTTTAATGAATAAAATTGTTTAAAAAACGTTATATATATATATATATATATATATATATATATATATATATATATAATATTAATATAATTATATATATCTATAAAAATGTATACATATTTATTTATATAGGGTTTATTATATAAGTATTTGTATTTACATATATATATATATATATATATATATATATATATATATGTATATATGTAAATATTTATATATATATGTAACGTTTTTTAAACAATTTCGTTAAATAAAATTTTCAAAAAAATTAACCTTTTTTCAAAAAACCAAATCAAACAAAAACACTTAACGAGAAAATCTAGTTCATGAATTTACCACCGCACCCTCTGCTGCATTTTTTTTAATGTTTCTTCCAATCATTTCATCACACATCTTCCTTATTAAGTCTTCTTTAACTCAAAATTGTATCAGTTTTTCTTTCTACGTAATCACATTTGCGTTTTCGTTGCACATTGTGATACCTTTATGCAATTAATTTTATCTATCAAAAATTTATCACTTTTATCAGTTTTTTTCTCTAATTTTAAATCGAATAAGAGTCATCCTCTAACACCACCAGATGCGCTTAGCCCTTGCTCTTTTTGCTTTAGGTAACTTAAAGGAGTTGCAGCTTGGTAATACGTCTGTGGCACATACACATAAATTAAAAGCGTAGGCACGTCAAACGGAAAAGCTCTCCTTTCGAACTTCATTCGCCAATTTACGTCCGTTTCTTAGAAACTTTTCAAGACCACCAAATAGAAACTTGTTATACCCTAAGAAAATCAAGAAAAACACCCAGTTAGAAAGCCAAAATAAAAGATGTTGCATTTGACCTGAAGCTTTGACACTTACCGTTCCTTAGCTGATCTTCTAATT
>NW_027450581.1:0-25459 GCF_964194025.1 Convolutriloba macropyga | reverse complement strand
TGGCATATATGCAACTTATGGCAGAATGATTTTTAAAAGTCTGTTGTTGCAATGACCTTGTCATATAGGGACTAGCTAAAAAAGATGCTTTGTTTTTGATTCAGAACTTTTAATTTTATTCTGAAGCCAGTTCCACAAAGCACAATAAAATCTCATTTTTGTCCATTTAAAATGGTGAACTTTAAACAATATCTATGCATTAAATCACCGTTTTTATCAAGGATATTCTACAATAGCAAAAATTAGATTAAAATTGTTTAGGGATAACGGAAACAACGTTTGACGACAGACCCTATTACCCAAAAATAAACCAGTATCTGATGTTACTCAGATAACTTCTATACTTATTCACAGCACTGACAAAGCTGTAGAAGCTTGACATATTCGCAGCACTGACAAAGCCTTGAAAAATTACTCTTTAACGAAAATTCCTGCAGAAGTGAAGCGATCGCTAGAATTTTGCCACGAGGATGATTCCGCTTGGTATTGGGGGGTTATTTTGAAGCATATGTTCTCTCCAAGTGAGTTCTTGAAGAAGAAGATGGCGGATTACGTAAATAAGGAACGGTCGCGGTTTCCTCTTCAATCGAACTAAAAAAGGTAAAATTTAATTCATGTGAATTAGGTTAGAAAAACTTTTGCCACGGAAACCTCAAGAATATTTGATCATAAGAAAGCCGCAAAGAAAATTTTGGAAAAATCTTTACTTTGTTAGAATAATTTTAGTAGGAAAAAACTTGAAAATAACTTCAAAAACCAAAGTGTTGGAGCTAAACTCCAACGAGTTTACAAAATTAAGTTTGTACATTAAGAGTAGAAATAATTAGCATCAAAGAAGTTACCAAGCACAAAATAGTATGTGATTAGATATACGTACGATTAATGTTAATAATTTTTTTAAACATACTTTTATATATGCTTATACACTTATATATATATATATATATATAAATATATATATATATAGATATATATATTTGTTTATATATATAAATATATATATATATATATATATATATATATATATATTGATAAATATGTTATTTTATAATATATATATATATATATATATAGATTTGTTATTTTTTGTATATATAGATGCAAAAATTTAGTACTCAACTAGAAATTAAACGTGTAAATTGAGCTTGAAAAAATGACGAATAAATACAACCAAAATACAGCGAGCATTAGACGCAATCTCTTTAGCTTGAATGGTTAATTGATACGGGTTCTCTTCTCTATAGATCAACCTAGTGTTAGTAAAAAATTAATATATTCTGACTCACTGAAAACGAGATTTAACATTGATTTTCTCTACCTGTCTCTCTGAGGAAAAATTTTTTCTTAAACTGGAGAAACCGCGTATATATATATATATATATAATATATATATATATATATATATAAATATATTATATATATATATATATATATATATGTGTGTGTGTGTATATATATATAAATATATATATATATATATATATATATATAATTTTGCAAGATTCAAACAGATATGTCTATGACACTGCTTATATGCAACATATGGCAGAATGATTTTTTAAAAATCTGTTGTAGCATTGACCATGTCATATAGGAACTAGCTGAAAAATGTTTTGTTTTCGATTGAGAATTTTAAATTTTATTCTGAAGCCAGTTCCACAAACCACAGCAAAATCTCACTTTTGTCCACTTGAAATGATGAACTTTAAACAATATCTATGCATTAAATCCCCGTTTTTATCAAGGATATTCTACAAAAGCAAAAAATAGATTAAAAAACTTGTTTATGGATAACGGAAACCGCGTTTGGCGACAGACCCTATTACCCAAAGATAAACCGGTAACTGATGTTACCCAAATAACGTCCATACATATTCGCAGCACTGACAAAGCTGTAGAAGCAAAATTTCTAGAGCCAGCGCAATACTTAGAAGTTCTGAAGCATGCCTGCCTTGTTCACAATGATTTATGCACCAGCAATTTAACTTGGATTGCCTCAGACGCCGACGGAAACCGACTCCGTTTCAATTCTGTCGTGGAAAACGATTCCTCAATGAAACACTTTGGAACATTTGGACTTCGTGTAGACAGTTTCGAAAGTAGGTTCAGCCCGGAATCGTTGCTGACACTTTTAACGGATTTTGATGTCCTCGCAAAATCAAGGTGGGTCTATTTCCGGATTCAAATTTGGATCATTTCTTTTCGTTCTCCCCCCCCCCTAACTGTTTTTTGTTGATTTTTGTTGTTGCTTATTTGAGATCTATCCCGCAATCATTTATTGAGGATCTGACTTTGATGTCTTCAGGCGAGCAAGCTATTTTTTAGGGATCATTTCCGTTTGTGTCTCCCCTCATGATGGCTGAGAACAGTGGCGACTCTAGCATAAACTAACTAGAGGCTGCTCAAGGTTGCTATCATTCTTTTGCTGAATCTATTCTGTTTCGCCCCCCCCCCCCCCAGCTTAGTGAGCAATAAACTTTTTATGACCCCCAGGCGCACGTGCTATTTTCTTACATAGTAACGTGATATGTAACAACGTATAATTTGTAACTGGGGGTCATAAAAAACACTGAAGGGGGGGGCGAAACAGAATAGATCCCTTTTGCTGACTATGTGCATTACGATTTAGATAATCTACATTATGTAATTCGGTTGGTTTTGCTGTCCAGCTTTTCAACCGACTTTAACCGACAAACTGAAAGTTCCCAAAAAATCACAAATGCATGTGCGTGGTAGAGCGAGATTACGGAGCGAAAAATTGAGCTATGTATTTTCTTTTAGGTGGTAGAGCTAAAAACAAATTCTTTTCCAGTTTTTTTAGTAAGTTAATCTTAGCTTGCCTATTTTGCCCCGCATCCACACGCTTTAGGGCCAGAAATAAAAGTGCCCCAATAAATAAAAATTAACATCCTCCTGAAGAATTTTTAGGAGAGAGGAGACCACATGAACGAGACATTTTGCCTTCAATTTGAAGACAGATCAACAACCTTGTAGATACAAATGATGTTGAAAAAATGACTGCATTAGAAACACAAAATTTAGCAGGGCAAGTTCTGACACAAATCTAAACAGAAAACACTAACTGAACAAAAAATTAGACCCAGATGGATTGATAAAAAATAGCAAAAATCGTAGTCAAAGTGCCGCATGGGAACAAACAACCACAATCGAGAAGGCAAATTTTTTCACTCAACCCTTTTCCCACTCTCCCATAAAGTTAGCAAAAAAAATGACACCGCAAACCATTTGCTTTCTCACTGCACTTCCTGTATAGGACTGACCAACCTCACGTCAAAAATCATTAAAAAAATTGTGAACAGATCTTCAAAAAAGACAGCGCACCAGTACAATTCAGATTCTTTGAAATGTAAGGAAACCATGGAAAAAAAAATTCCAAATGAAATAGAATTTTGAGTTATTGAAAATTACATCTCCATATTTAGTAGGATTTAATCTGTTCGTGAACAGATTAAAGCACTCTACATCTGTCGTGAGTATAATTTACAACGGTTTGTGAATAAAACAAAATTTTGGCTAAATATTTGATTTCCTTGAAATAAGATATGCTAAATATTCAAATCAGGGAAATAAAACTATTTAAAAATAGCGAATTCCAATGCTTCTGTACATCCATGTAAAACTATTACACTCACTGCAGCTTTTCCGGAAAAAAAGAGCCTGCAGTTGTTATGTTTGTTACTTGTTCATATTTTTAACTTCATTATATCTGACTTGATTTATAGTCTTGGAAAAATATCCGACAAGAAAACATATTCTGAGATGATTTTTGACCCGCTGAATTATATGATTGCTGAGTTATTGCTGATTATGAGCAGTCAAACTACACTAAAAAACTCTGTGTTCAGCTACATATGTGTTCCTCCGTTTTTCTGACAGAAACTGAAAACAATTTATCCTACAACTGTTTTGACTATTAAATACAATAAAAGAAAACACATCCTTCGATTCCAAAACTAAGCGACAATTTGCAGTTTACATTGATGCTAGAAATACTTCCAAATGAAAAAAGAAATCAAGTTTTTAAGAAAATTTGAAAAATTCTTGAATTCCAGCTGCTGCGAAATCATTTCAACAGATGAAAAATCGAAGAAGAAATGAAAATGAAGCAAGTGGCAGCAAAGTTTTTATTTGATTCATCTCTACAAGCGGAAAAAATGCAATTACATGAACACAAAAAAATGTTTTGACATCACCCTTGCAAAATTATTTTTTGGTAATTTATGATTCAACTAGTTGCTTAAGTCAAAGTAGGAGTTTTAAATGAGCTTTGATGATTTTTTCATCAAAAAATTTTCAATCGTTAAGATCATTCACCAGGAAGGCCTTGAAATATTGCTAATACATATTTTTTGGCTCATGGCATTGTGATATAATGTTGAAAAATTACAATTGACAAATAACAACCAAAGACATGCTGAACAAGGAACATGCTGAACAAGGAACAAAAAACTGGTCTCAACTTGATAGCAAAAAGTGGTCAAAATCCTTTGAGTTATTTAGTTCTCACGCGGTTTGTTTTCCATGATACTCACTCTCTGTGACGGAAGATGTCGTTCAAAAAATAAGCTAACAAAGATAGCAATAAAAATCAAAAAATGTGCCCTTTTGGTTTGATAATTCAATTAACCAGCCACCAAAATTTTACTTTTATTTATTTCCTTAAGAATTGAAAAAGTTTTGAGTTACTGCACCCGAAATTTAGATTTCTTCTGCTATTGCATGCTCTGTTCCTCAAGACACACACGAGAACAAAGATTATTGTTTATTTGATTTCAAAACAAAATGCTGCCTTCTTTAATCAATTTGTTTCAAATCGGCAGCCCTTACAGCCTACTTTAGGAAAGTAAACATCAGGAAAATAATTAGAAATTTGAAAGAAAGACTGCACAGATGTACAGATAATTAAAACAGAAATTGCAAAAAAAAATCAATCAATTTTATACAAAATTCAGTAAAATTTATAGTTGAAATCAAAAGAATTTAGTGTAAAAAACAAATTACTGAAACATGTAGTTTGGATTGATTTTTTCCCAAAACTATCAAAAATAATAAGTTAAAGATAAGGTTCTGCTAATTAGAACCACTCAAATAATTTGTACATTTATATATTTTGTTATCTTGACGGAAAAAAATTTCTCAGGACCGCTGTTCACACATCAACTTGTAATTTTCACCATATTAACAGGCTGACTATTGGCACGATGAGCTCAAACGTATTAGAATACGTGTACCAGTTGAGATGTGTGGATGATCCGGCAGCTTCCGATCGAACATTATCCCTGGACTCTTACTACAACCCCACTCTCAGGGTTCACAACCCAACATATCGGGTAATCAGTGTGAACCACCTGTACAAATGCGACCGAAAACACTCCAAAAATGCGAGACAAAGTTTCAACACTAATGAGACCAGAAAATGGCCCTCAAAGTTGACCACTGCCGAGAAATTATATTTGGAAGCGTATGTGGAAGACAAAGATGTGAGATTTTTTGACATTCGCAACCTGTCCGAGCAAGGATTGTTCAAAATAGGATTTCGAAACTCTAGAATGAAGTGTTTCTATACACCTTTTTATAACTTACGCAAATTTAGTCAAGTCATACCTGCATAAAAACTGTTTTTTCTCAATGTTATGATTGCTATGGCTAACGTTTTATATTTTCAATTTATGCCGTTATCAGTTTTTAAATTTTCATTGGTGTTGTTGTAATTAGCGATTCGTAACTTTGAGCTATTTCGTCAAATTATTGCCAATTTTGTGTCCTATTTTACAATTATTTTGATACTCGTTTCTCTTTATGAGCTATTCTAAATTCAGTTTTAGCAGAACAAAAAAGATTTCAAAAGAAATGTAATATAAAAGATATTGTTTGCTCGAACTCTCAGAATGAAAGCAAACAAAACACATAAGGTCACATGACAATAAAGCCAATGCCACAAAATACACAATGCCAACATATCCAATTGTAATAATAACAATAATCACTTTGATGGTAACTTTGAAAAAGAATGTTCATTTTATGTTCAATGGCGGATTGGTAAAGCCTAATTATTTATATAAAGAGCAAAGCGGAACGAAATGCCGTCGACTTTTTTGCAACGCTTTTGACGTTTCCATTCAAAACTCTGTACTTTTTGACTCTTATTCTCCTGTCCGCTTAAAGTTTTGATAATGTTGAACTTTTGGTTAGCAGCATCGAGTGATATCTTCTCCAGAGAAGTCCGAATGCAGGGGTGGTTGCCTTGAAAGCTCATAAATTTTTTCAGGATTATAACGAATAAATTATAATGAGGGTAGTTTGGCATTGGGTATAATGGAATTAGGTATTATGGCATTGTGTAAATTGGCATTGGGTAATTTGGCATTGGGTTATTTGGCATTGGGTATTTTGCTACATTGGGTATTTCGGAAATGAGTATTATGACATTGGGTAATATGGTATTGGGTATATTGTACTGAAACCACAAATAATTAGAGGGGATGGCAAGAGAAACGGGATCTTTCCGGATAATTCCCCCAACTCCCCCCCCCCTTGAAACTATCGGCATGTCAATATCAGTACTGGTCCCATATAGTCGCAAGTCTATTCTCGTTTGTTTGTTTGTTTTTTCAGTACGGAGCAAGTTTATATGCAGGAATTAATTGTCTAACAGGTCTGGGCCAAAAAACATAAAAAAACATTGAGTTTGCACGTGATTAAATTATTGATGCATATAATCAATTCAATGCTCTGTTCAAAAAGTATTCCGCTTGTATAAAATGAAAAATCAGAGATATAGTAGAAGTTTTGGGGATTACGTGTTATTTTGTTCGTGGTTACGTGTTTTTTTATTTTTTTTTTTCAATTGTCATTCTTATTCAGCTTGTCTAAGTAGTTCGTTCAAGAAAAGTCATTAAACCGCATGAAACTTGTTTTAAACAATCGCTATGAAAAAAATTTAAAACATGTGTCCTCTGAAATATTCAGTTCAATTTTATTAAATTCAAATTCCACAAAATGCCTAACACCATGATGCACTTTCTTAAAAAAAAGTAGAAATGGTTTGAAAATCGCTATGACATTGAAATAACTCAGAAAGATTGAACTGAAATTTAAAATTGCATAGCTACTGAAATATCTTAAGAAACCATGTCAACTGTAGCACCAGAAAAATAAAAACCAAAAATGATCCAAAGTTGGCTTAAAGAAATTGTGTCAAACCTGCTGAAAAATTTGCCCAATTATCTTCATGTAGAGAGCAAAATTGCTATGATAAGTCATCGATTTTTAGCTGCCCGCTTGCCAAAATTTAGTGTAGTTTTGTTGTCAGAGTGGATAAAGATTAATGGTGCAAGAGTTAGAAAAGTCATTTAGCGTAAAAGTGAGTAAGGCCATGAAAAATGTAATGGGTTCATAGAACTGAAGATGTTGTACTTAAGGTGCTCTCGAATAATAAAAGTAGAAATCAAATCTAAGAATTTGAGAACTTCCCAAAATTTCCAAAAAAGTCTTTTCCCGGAATATTAACATTATTCGATAATTAATCGTCATTTCACAAAACATGAACTCAATTGACGTTTCTTGAAACTTGAGAATTGTTCAGAGATACACAGAGTTACAAAGACCTTTCCAACTTTCGTGAATTGATCCCCAGACATTAGACACATACCGAAAGTGGACCCGGGTTGAGAAAATGCGACCAAATCGACGCAAGAACCACCGTCTTTTGTCGAATTTTGTCGGTTTTTTGTGTACGAAACATCTTTTATTGTCGTTTTGTCGGTATGTGATGTAACAAGTGTCGAATATCGTCGTTTTTTGTCGATATTGTCAGTCTCAATTTGTTTTAAATGCAAAAGAAGTAAAGTAAAACTAAGTGACTGGTGGTGCAGTGGAGGAGAAAGTGAATAGTAATTTAGTTGTTGAAGGTTCGAATCCTCGCAGCGACTGTCATTTGCGTAAATTTTAGACCGGCAAAGACCGACAATTCTTTCGTTTAAATACCGACAAAAAGCGATCAAAAGGACAAAAAAACTTACGTGCTTTGATTGGTTTAAACGAAGTAAAACCGACGAAAGCCGGCAATTCTAAGGTTTGAATCCAAAGAAATTTCACACGGGGATATATCAAGAAAGGAATGATCGAGCCAGGGGTGCATTCTGCTTTCAAACTTATTCAGTCTGGTAACATGAATGAGCGCACAAAAATCTGTGAACAAACAATAATCTGTAAATTTGGGCCCACTAAATTCTGGACATAGACAACTTTGAAAACACGGCAATCTCGAGAGATACTGCAACGAACCATATATTGGAAATAGGCAATTGTAAAGTCTGGAACTGGACAATTTTGATAGCTGGACAATCTAGCCTAGATAATCTAGACTCTATTGAAAGCATGAAACTCTGAACTCTGAAAATTTTGAAGCATGAAAGTCTGTACATAAGCGTTGTTGCAAAAGCCACCTTAGGAACTCTGCTTTCAAAATGATTTTGATTATATTAATTAATATGTAGTTTATGTTGTAATCCGTTCTCAGTTTTCCAGTCCCCAAGTTTCACTTGTCTCAATTCCATTGTTTTGGATCTTTTGAAAATGGTCTTTTTTCAAGTGTAACTCCGACATTTCTTAACCATGGCGGTATAGCAGTAGTTCCATAACAGAAGGGGATCAGTATTGATGACATCGATCAGTGCAGAGAGGTCCTTGAGAAGAGAAGTCCAGTCCAAATGACAGCAATTGGTGGCCTTGGAACTTTGTAATCATACATAAATTGAAGACCAACAAATGGACTAAACGGATATTTGCCTCAAATCGAAAGTGAACATAGGCAGTTTTTCATCTTTGAGAGCTCTTAAGCCGTTGAATGGTAGAGCGAAAGCCCAAAAATTTGACCACAATTTTCCCAACTACCCTTAAAATGTGATACCAAATGAGGATTAAATTTCGAACTCATCTGAAACTCTAAAACAGGTTTCGTTGCAAACTGTTTGTAGTGCTCAGTTGATTAGTTCAATTGTTCAGTAGAGCTTATAAAAAACTTTCCAATATCAAAATAAAAACTTTTAGGTTCTTCCCGATTACCTTAGAATCTGCGAATGCATTTCATTGTTGAGTCAGTGGGCATGTTTTCAGCGATTTCATCTTGATCTGTTTTCAAAACCAGGCAAGTGAAAAATAGAGTGTAATACCGCAGCCGGCACCTGGAAACAGACCAACGAAGTCTAGCCCTGAGGTGAAAAGACAACAGGATTTTCGTCAATAAAGCGCCCGCTTGATAGATCCGACATTTAAGTAGCAAAGACGTCTTAAACCATTGTCCAACATAGAAAACTACCCCTTAACCCTTGAATCTCCAGTATTATTCCATAAAAGAAAAAAATCCCAGAACAAAAATCCAAATTTTGAGAATTTTGATGGGATTTATAAACAAACGGATTGAAGCCAGTTATAAACATTGTGCAATTTCCAAGGAGAACGCCTTATATCAACATCTTTTTCCGCTAAGTTCAATGTATTTGGTTAAAAAAGGAGAAAATGTTTCCAGGTGGCTGTTGGGTGATAATTAACTTCATCTTTTCACAGTCAATATTTTCTCAAAATACCTCCCAACAATGGAATGTGCAAAATACTAGCTAGTAGCACATTTTCTGGAACGATCTCGAAGAAGAAGCACTATGCTTCAACTCCTACTAGTCAATTCCATTCGCTGAAACACTAATTGTTTTTGGACGTTCTAGTTTTGATTGCTTGCTCGTTACTACTATATCGTTTTTGGGAACGTTTGGATTCTGGGCTTTCTGGATATCTTTATTGAGCGAAAAGAAATTTGACAACGTGAGGTCATTTGTTTGACGTCATGGTTTCTTGAGCCATCATTGTGCGAATTTTCAGCGGGCGCTTTTTTCTCCAATCAAATGCTTAAAACACAAGAAGTATCTTTCGCAGATGATTTGCTATTTTTTTTTTGCTTTTTACTCATATCAAGGAGACAGAGCGGTATTGTTCGACGAAAACAAAATGCTCAGGTTCGTCAAACTCATTACGACGCAGAGGTATACCCAAATCGCCATGGGCAGATATACCCGATGCATGTATCTCGTGTTCGTTTTTACTATGTTAATACATTGAAAATGGAACAATATTGCAGAAAACAGCTACTTTAGCAGAAACCGGCAAAATGGAAGGGAAATTAGCAACCCGTGTTCGCAAAAGTGTCCTAATCCTAGCCGCCAAATACAAGTACAAACTTTATAACCTATTTTTCGCACGGCTTGTATCACGCATCTGCTCCATTAATGTATCAATTTTTCGCACGCAATGTAGCACAATTTCGCTTATAATTCGCAATTAAGCCTAAGTTAATTACTACTTATATATTTAAGCCTAACTTATTACTGCTAGTAGTACTTTACTACTACTTTATTAATACTTATAGTACTTTATTACTACTTATTACTACTTATTAGTACTATTTATTACTCCTTTTTTAAATCGTCTAGTCCCACTATGATATACAGAACCATCGATGTGCGAGGGATTTTTCGGGGAAAAAAATCAGTTTTTGTGGTTGCATGTATTTAAAGCACTTTAAAGCTTTGAAAGCTTCAATTAAATCTTCACTAAAGTGCTTATTGCATGCTCAAAATGCGCGCGAACAATAGATACCTAAATTGAGCGGAAACGTGCTACAAAACTTTTAACCTACTTTTCGTTACGAATGTTTTTTTATGTCGCAAAATTGGCGGAACCCCTTTTGAAAAAAGTATGACACAAAGGATGTCTCCTAATTTCGTTCGTTGTATGTATCTAATTTTCGAGCCAATTTTACTAAGGTGGAAATTTTAGGTTGTACCTCTGCGTCGTAATGCTGCTCCTCTTAGCCTCTCTGACGAAATGTATAAGCAGAGCAGCAGAAACAGCCACTTGTGAATCAAGCCGGTGGTCTTTTTTTGAAGCGTGCTGCGTCTGCCTTTCATGCTGCATGTTTAACGGTTTCTTCCAATTAGGATCAGCTAAAAATGCACATTTTAGTATGTTCCTTTTTCTAAGTCTGAGTGGCGCAATTGTCACTAGCCAATCAAAAATAAGGGACGCAAGTTGAAACAAATTTTATTGTATAACTGTTTTGTTAATGTATGCCAATTTTTTATATCTGTTTTCTAAAAATTTCTGATGTGTTCGTATCACATGGTAGTCCAAGGCTTCTTGAAAGTGAGGAGTTGTCTAACTTGGATTGAAAAATTATCCATTTTGACATGTTGTAGAAACACAGCTAAAAATGAATTCCATTTTGTTAAATCAAAATGTTTCGAGAGAAAAAAGCGTTTTTGTGAACTCTCTAACTTAAACAGCATCTTTGACAACTTTAATCGTGATGCAAAGAACAACCAAATAGATATTACGTTCTGCCATATGAGAATCTTCAGAATCATATGAGGATGCAATGCAAGGAGATGTTTTTGCTCCAAATATAGTCTGACGTAGAATGTTCTCCCTAAGTTATTTCTCCCATAATCACAATAAACAAAGACACGGACTATCATCAGAAGCAAATTTAACACAATTTGCTCCATTTCGCTATAAATCGTTATCTAAATGTCTTTGAATCGGCGAAAAAACACAATATTGCGAAACAAGCCAACACTCTTTAAAAAAATCCTTCCTAAACTTTGGAGGTACCATAGTATGAGCAACTTCTATGGTACAGACGGTTGTAAGAGAGACATGGAGTGTATTCAAAATGGTATGGGCGACAAATCTTGCTGAATAATTTTTTTTAAAAAAAAAGGTTTTTGGCAAAAACTAAGCTGAGATGCAAGTGAAAATCAAAAATATCTCGAGTCAAAGTGCCTGCTGAGAAATTAGAGATAAACATGACAAAGAGAGTTACATGTTGGCTACAAAAAGTTAATTCAGAAAAAGAGAGAAAATTTGATCGGGACTAGAAGACTAGTGGAATTCACCTTGCTGGGAAAACGCAACCTGTTCGTATTGGTAGTTTCTTGTTTGATGTTCACTGTTTGTGAAATTAAGGAATGGTTAGTTCAAATGATTGAATTACTTACAATTCGAAGTTCCTCGTGACAATGATGATTTATTTAAAAATTTAAAGCCATTGATTTAGCGGTTGGTTTGCGTGGAAAATTATACAAAACAAACAGACCCGCCTGAAACCTTTTTTTGATCACCAATCTAAGAAAACTTCAATATTAGTTACTTTCGAAAATTATAGTCGATCATCCAAATTTTGGAATCTGTTTTGCCTAGACAAAAGTTAGCTTTATGTCATGTTTTGTAATAAGCGAAAAACTGCTTTTAAAAACAGGATTAGCTACGGTGTCAAAGAGCTGCTGGACTCAGATCAAATTTTCAAAGATCAAATTTCCAATATTTTAAAATGTATTTCAAGCCAGTTATTTTGTTTCCATTTCTGAAACCACCTTTGATTTCGATTGTGGAAATTTTAGCTTCTATCGCAGCATTTTAGGGCATTTTTTACGTTCCAACACATTGCAGAAAAATCTAGAATTTAACTATCTATTATTGTAATGAGTTTGGAAAAAGTTTAATTAATTGATAGAAGGTTATTTATAAGAATCGGTCAAAAAAAAATAAGCGCCCTGAAAATCTCAATGAAATCTAACCTATATTTTTTCCTGTCCACAGCTGGTTAGTCACTGGCCTGTCAGATGAGAAGCGCACAAAATTGGCAGTGAAAATTTGCACGATAGAGGATTAACGTACCGCTAATGGAAAACATACCTTTTTATCTGTTTCTGTTTGCTAGGTTTCATAAAATCTACAGCTACCAAAAATGTTTTTTTTAAAAAAATAAATTGCAAGTGTTAACTAAAGTCGGATCTATTCTGTTCCCCCCCCCCCAGTGGGGGGGGGGAACAGAATAGACCCCCAGTTACAAATTATATGTTATATGATATGTATTTAAATTATATGTTAATATATATTAATTACGTAATAAAATAGCACGGAGTCATAAAAGATTTATGCTTACAAGCTGGGGGGACAGTATAGATCCCTTAAGTCTATAATAGAAGATAACCAACCAACAATTCAGGCACTTCAAAATATACTATGGAAGACCCCAAAAAGTTATATATTAATCGAGTAGAACTAACACTCTTCTTCATTAAAATAAACCTTACAGTTAACCGGCTCATTAATTTTTTCTCAATTTCAGAGAATAATTGCATTTTTAGTCCGGTTTCAACCAAAATTTCCAGTGGCTCCAATTTGTTGATACATAAGAAACGAATAACTTTATCTGGTCATTTCAGAATACAGTAGAAGGCTCAAATTTTAATAATTTGTACAAGTTCTTCCTTGGCCCATTTAAAGAAAAAGAAAACATACGAGATTTTGAGCCAGAGTTGAGAATTTTTCGAATTTCAAACATTAAAAATTCTCGTTTTTGGTCCTTTTGCTTAGCAAAAACCAATCAAAACTCGTTTTCGTTTACGTTTTTTTTCGTCGCTTTGATCGTTTGTGGTTGACTTGAAACGTAAGAAATATCGGAGATGATCGATTTTAAATGTAAGAAGATCTGGTTTCCGTGAACTTTAAAAGTGAAAACGTCGGTTTTTTTCTCTTTTTAAACGAAGGAAGAGTCGGTTTGTTCGTCATCAGGAGTAAGAAGCGTCGTTTCTGGTCGGTTTAAGCTATTAGACTCTCACAGAGACCCGAATACGTCACAGGTTACAGACTCAAAGGCAATTGAATCCAGCTCTGAAATTGACAATGTGCTTATAAGTACACGTGCTATGTTAGTTAAAACACTCTTTAGAAAACACATTTTAAAATGCCGAAAGTCTGCAGTGCCAGAAGTCAAAATGCCAGAAGTTGCTACTTAGCCAGAAGTTGAATTTCGTCGACTTTCGTCATTTTAAAACGTGCGCTTTTCGTGTTTTAAGCATGGTTATGTAACTCTGCAGAAGTCTTTTCGAAATTCTGACTTAATATTTCGAACCGCTTTGCGATAGACGCCAGAAGTTCTCAGTGACTTCAAACAGAGTCACTTAACCATTACTTAAACGCTAGTTTCAACGTTCTCTTTTACCGAGACTCCCCTTTTATAACAAAAATTTGTTATTTTGCTCCGTCGTGTTTGAGAAACATTCCATCTTTCATTACATGCAAGAAACACACTGAAGAAGAAATAAGCCGTTCAAGAAATTTGTAAAGACGCCGGTTTCTGGTTTGTCCTCTCTGCACGCTTAAGAGTGATTGAAACCGTTTAAATACAAAAATTGGTTCGAATTTTCATAACTTGGCAAATTTTGGATTATATTTAAGATTAGAGTTTTATTATAAGCTTTAAAAGAATCTTGTCTGGAAACTGGTCACAGGAAAAAAATTAAGTTCAATTTAAATTCAAATTTGGAAATAACCGCATCCGGATTCCGTTTTGAGTGTTTTTAAGGGTAACGAAAAATGTTGACAATAATTTGTGACTAATTTCCACGACATTAGTCACCATAGTTCCCACGCGCCGCTTCTTTCAACCACTAAATTAATAAAAAATAGTCAGTTCAAATAACCCGGGCCGAGGTGTCCACCCATAGTCCACCGAAATAGTCTGAAATAATAAAAATTTGATCTACAGAAAATTTACCGTCGAACCTCGACCCGGGCCAGATCATTGATTGTGTCTGTTAACAGAGACAATGGCACTTATGTACTGAAAATGGGAAAATGGGAACTTTTCTCCCAAAACTAAAAAGGGATGTTTTATCACACTTTTTGAATGGGAAATTAATTCCCACATTGCTGACTATATATAGGAAGCCAATTTTTATATCAATCAGTACAGCACAGTTCAGTTTCAGTTCATTTCAGTTAGTAGTTGATATTCCGTTCTTCAATCACCCAGTTTTATAGCTATCACCAAGCATTTGTTCAACAGTTGTTAACCAGTTGTTCTCGTTGAAGTTACCAGCAGTTGTTTTGTTTGTTAACCAGTTTTAACATATGATATCAATCTTGCTTAAATCCTTATTTATATTGTACCACCCCAACTGTTTTTATAATAAAATTTTAAATTCCATTCCTTTTATCTTTAGAACATCAAAGCTAAACTCACTTTGTATACTCCCATTTAAGCGGCGAGTATAAATTGGTGCGACCAGTGAGGCTAGTATTCACTCAAGGTTAGTAAATTCTATGTTCTAAAGACTCTAACTTTAATTTCTAACTCAAATAGAATCTGTTGCGAGAAAAAAATTAGGAAAAATTTCCAAGTTGTCTTATTTCTATGTTCTGACTTAAATAAGTCGAACTTAACACTTCGTTTTAAATCCTATGTTAAACTTGTATCAGCTTTTTCTAAAACTTCCTATCTTTCGTCAGTTATCTGACTTTAACAAAAGACTTAGAAAAATTTCTAAGTTCTCAAATAAAAACAAATTGTACCCAGAGGACGTAATTCTTAGACTATCTAAAGTTGTCTCTGGTACTTACAAAAATACTTAACTTATCTTAGATAAAACAAAGACTTGGCAAACGTGAAAGTATTTTAAATAAAAATGGCTGATGCTCCTATTTCTTTGAGTAATGTATCTTTAACTACATTTTCAGGTAACGATCCAAGTCAGAGTGCTCTTGACTTTTGGAATTCTGTTGATCAAAAAGTAAAATTTTCGTTAGGAGTTGTTCCTACTGATCCTGATAAGAAAAAGAGTTATGAAAATAGACGTCATAAAGAGATCACTATTTGGGTCCCTTTTAACCGATACAGCCTTAGAATGGTTTAATACTATCGATGAGGCTAAAGTCTTAAATGATATTAAAAACGACTTTCTTGATAGATTTACTGACGGTCGTGATAAATTTAAGCGTAGATTAGAGGTAGAAAATGCTTCTAGACAAGAAGGTGAATTAATAAAAAATTATTTTCATAGAGTCAAGCACGCGGTTGATAAAGGTTGGCCAGAAGACTTAACAAATGTAGCTAATGCTGATCGAGCGCAAGAAGCAGTAATACAATCCAGACAAAGAGAACAGAAATATATTGATTTTGCTATAAGGGGACTGCAACCCCCCTCACTAAAGCGAAAAGCACATGAACGGCGTATCAAGAAACCTAACGAAAGTTGGGATGATTTAAGAGAACATCTAATAACGCAAGATTTAACTTGTATAGTTAATAATGAGAATTCGACTAAACAACCTTCAGACAAAATATCGTCCTTAGAGACTCAAATTAAGGAACTTACTAGCTTAATAAAAAGTAACGAAGTAAGTGCTATACAAAGTACGAACAACTTCAATAGAGACCCGAATATAAAAGGACGAGCCAATAATACTAGGTTCTGTGAGTATTGTAGAAATCACGGAAACTCTATTTCTACTTGTAACAAAAAGAAGTTAGACGACGAAGTACAAAAGATTAGAAAGGAATTATTAGAGCAAAAAGAGACCAAGCCTACATTTAGTAATAACTACAGACGAGGTGCTTGGAATAACAACCAATACAATAGTAGAAATAATAGTTATAATAACAGAACCCAAAACCCCAATTCCTTTTATAATAACCAGAACGGCTACAAGTACGGCAATAGATTTAACCAAAATAAGCAATATGACCAAAGATATCCCCGAGAAAATTCATTTCGGCAAAATGAATATGCTGCTAAACAATTTTATGAGCGTGAAAACAGCCAATTCAATAGAAATCAAGCCCATAGTAACACAAGGCCTACTTTACAACAAGACACAAAGTCATTCAATACGCAAAATGAAAACAACGTTCGTTGGATTCAACAAGAAGAAAACAACGTTGACTATTGTGACGCTATCTCAGATTTATTTCCTTTAAACTAATACGGTCTCCGAAAAATAAGAAAAACACATCAAATCCAAAAGCCCGAATTTTCTTGAACTTATATCACCTTGCTACCGGAGACAATAAAAAACATAATGGCTTAGAAATAGAATTCATGATTGACCCAGGATCAACTTGCACTATAATAAATTACCCAACATTTCTTGAGCTTAACCAATTGGGGCAACAAATAAACATCCAGACTTCAGGCAATAAAACAAGAACCTATAACGGATCTGAAATACGCCTGATAGGCTACACTATACTAACTTCATACTTTGATACAGACGGGAAATATAAAGCAAATCATAGAGTATGGGTTACTGAGGAGAAAACTTCTAATTTACTAGTAGTGGATTTTTGTCATACCTTTCTTAAAGCATTATACTTTGACATCCCAGCAGTAGAACTGAAGACTAGCGATAAAGGAGTTCTTAGTTATCGCTCCCTAAATAATGAAAAGGAATATCCTCAAGTCTCTAAATTGAATGCAGTGATAATACATCAGCCCTTATATATCCCACCTAAGTCTACATTTCTCAACAAGCACAAGTGTAGTGAGCAAGATACATTTACGAAAGGCACTTCTTTTGTACCTAATAGGACTACAGTAAAAACCGAGTTGTGCTTTATTAATACTATTTGTACTAAGAAGGAAAAGCAAATCCCCCTACTCATTGAAAACCACAAAAATCATCAAGTTACACTAAAAAAAGGGATAATTGGATTTACTATATGTGATATTACAAACAACACACAAAAATACAGTCTTCGTGGCTGTAACGAATTTACTTATTCTGTTATCAATAAATGAGAAGAGCTTGATAGTTGCTTTATGTTAAATACAACTACAAATACTATATCCGAATCCACTGACCTAACTGCTGAGTGCATTAGGTATATTAACTTTGACGAGCGTTCAATATTCGACGCCAATATGCCTATTATTCATACTATATCTAGAGACTTAGTATTAGACAAAGGGTTTACTGCCTCCCTCATTAAAAGATACCCCAACTTAAAAAGAAATATTCTACAATACTTTAATAGTGTTCGATCGGAGAATGAGGCAGACCACGAGCTAATACATTTTCAAGATGAGTATGGTCAGCAAATGATATATAGCCTTGTAATGAAAGAATATTATAACTCTCCCCCATACGAAGCAAGTAAAACTTGTTTAGTATTTTGTGAACTACAAAAAACACTTATGCTTGACGGCATAAGATGTATTGCTATGCCTAAGATAGCATGTGGCGGAGACCCCAGACTGTGGAAAAGAATAGCTAAAGAACTAGAGGAACACTTTAAACACACAGGAATAACTATTTATGTATACATTAGTGGCAAAGAATTACAATTAATAAATAATATATAAAATTGCCCTCTCACTGACGAGCATATCGCCGAAATAATGGAGCTATCCGCAGGAGAACTAGTGGAGAAATGAAAAAGCGAGGATGAAATTGCAACTGACTTTTCTAAAGAGGCAAAAATGATATGCCAGCCCAAATCAAAAGAACAATTTCCAAAATTCCGCTCAGCATATCAAGTAAAAGAATTAATAGATAAATTTACTACGAGTGTACATGCTGGACAAAATACTTATTTCAATAAAACAGAATTCTTACAAAAATTCGATTTTACACAAACCGACTTAACTGAGAACGAACTCTTCCGACTTGCAGATACACTACTTACAGACAACGATGTATATTCACATCATAAATGCGACATTGGCTGTATTAAACAACAATTTAATATACCCCTAATAAAAAATGCAGAATTCAAAAAGCAAAGACCTAGTAAAGTACCCTTCCATTTAAGGGATAAACTCGCATTACTGATGGGCGAGTTAATACAAGCAGGCATTATAAGAGAACTAGATGAACATGACGATATGAATAGCTGGTTCGTTAACCCAATTATAATCCTTCCCAAGAAGGATTACGTCAAACTAGTAATAGATGCTCGCTATCTAAACTCTATTACTGACACAAGTAATTCAAGTTGGCCGTTAGAACCACTACAAGTTCTAATAACCCGAGTAAATGGATCATATTTTACAAGCAGCGACCTCTCTTGTGCTTATCATCAAGTGCCGCTAACGCCTGAAACACAAAAGTTAACAGGATTTATAGTAGGAGGAAGACAGTATACTTATCAAGTCGGCTTCTATGGATTAAAACCACTACCCAATTTCCTTAGTAAATTAATGCGCTATGCATTTCGACCTCTTATAAAAGAAAAGAAGGCTATCACATATATTGACGACACACTACTACAATCTAATACTAAAGAGGAAATGTTCAATATAATAAAAGAATATCATGCTCTATTAAAAAAGGCAAACTTAAAAGCCGCACCGGATAAAACAATGTTCTTTTTACGAAAAGTAAAATTTCTCGGACACGTTATATCAGAAAATACACTTTCTCCAGTTATATCGTGTATTGACGACATTAGAAATTTAAAGACTCCGGAATCAAAAACTGACGTTCTTAGCGTATTAGGAGCAATGGGATTCTACTCAAATTATGTGATAAATTTTCATATAGATGCTAAGCCCTTGTACGATTTAACAAGAGGCGATGTAAATTTCAAATGGGAAGAAGAACACGAGAAAGTATTCAATATACTAAAAGCAAAGTTCGCACATGATATATCCCTAGCAATTCCAAATGCGAACTACCCCTTTCATATACATGCTGACTCGTCTAACTTAGGCACTGGTTGTATACTTATACAACAATTCCCTGATAGAAAGAGAATTGTATCAGCGAACTCTAGAGTATTCGACAAAGCTGAACAGAAAATGTCCCCACAGCATAGAGAATTATGCGGAATAATATCTGCACTACAAACTTATGAATTTTATTTAATAGGCTCCCCATTTCCCATATATCTTTTTTGCGATCACAGGCCAATACTGTTTTT
Organism: Convolutriloba macropyga; assembly: GCF_964194025.1. Classification (NCBI taxonomy): domain Eukaryota; kingdom Metazoa; phylum Xenacoelomorpha; order Acoela; family Convolutidae; genus Convolutriloba; species Convolutriloba macropyga. Next base: position 5,679 of record NW_027450581.1, on the reverse strand, counting down.
ATGGTCTAGGCGCGGACAACTCTCGCACAGATTTTTCAAATATCAAGTCGTCCTAACTAAATTTCAGAACTTGAAAATTATATACACCGAAGGCAAGAACTTAGCATTTCCTGATTTACTGAGTCGACAAGTCCCAATAGAGGAAGCAAAGAAATTTCAGATTGAACATAAAACAATACCTACAGATATAAATTTTTACACTTCGGTTTTAAAGCCGGTCTCTTACTCTGTGTTGCACAAAGAGGATAAAACAAACTCGTCTAACGATTCTTACCCTATACTAGCACAAGTACAAGATGGAACAAGAAAAGTAATGAATATATCGGATAATGATTTTAGTATTTCCGACGCACCCGAAGGATTTACAGACTCTTGTAATGCTATACATAATGTAGCCGACTATTTCAAATTTGGCAAAAATATAAATCAAGTAGTTAAGCTCACAGATAGTAAACAATCGGATAATATATATAGTGAAATACAAGAAGAAGTAAACTATGTAGAATTGGACGACTCAGGATATAATGACGACGAATTTAGTGACGTTATAGATAATTTAGTCGATCCAACATTAATATATGCACTAGAGAAGGCAAAAGAAATCTACAAAGAGCGTACAAAGAATTATACTATTATAGAGTCAACAGCACTATATAATGAGAATGTCAAATCAGATTGCTCTGATTTGCTAACGAAGTTAACTGAATTTGCTAAAAAGGCACAACTAGATATTGGCACTATACTACAAGAACAAAATAAAGACACTGTATTACATATAGTACGGAAATGGATAGAATCAGGCAACGAACCTGAACACTACTATATGACTCGACAATGTAAAGCATTAAAAGATTACAAGAGTATATATAAGTTATTACTACTAGATGAGAGTTATAAACTACTATGTTACAATAAACCTAATGAGAATGGTTCCTTCGAACTAAAGATATGTATCCCTATCTCTCTATTTCTAAAGTGCTTCGAGCTAGCACATAGTAACCCAATGAGTGGCCACCGTGGCGATGCTAGTACCCTAAACAATATATCAAGATTCTTTTACTGGCCTGGAATGTATAAATGGGTTACGATGTTAATCCACGATTGTTTAGATTGTCAAAAAAATAAAAGTAAAAGACACGATTTAAACGAAGCACCCTTACAACAATGGGGCGAATTGGAGACAACTCCCTTCCACACTATACATATAGACCATAAAGGACCCTTTCGGCCTTCTAGTAATGGCAAGCACTACTGTCTTGTAGTTGTAGATTCATTCTCTAGATATGTACAAGTATATGCTGTTAAGTCCGCTACTTCTGACGAGACTATAAAACAAATGGAGAAATTTATAACTAGCTTCGGAATACCTCAACACATAGTGCATGATAACGGTACTGCTTTTATGAGTAGTGATTTTGTAAACTGGAGTTTTGAGCTTGGAATTACACTGAGGCCACGAACAGCATATTCCCCTTGGCTAACGGGAAAGTAGAAATTCAAAATAAGCACCTTACAAACTATCTTAGACACTTTCTAAATACTACTGGAAACAATTGGGCAAAATTCGTTGACAAATTTGCATTTGCGCATAATACAGCAGTGAATTATAGTACTGGTTATACGCCGTACGAGATTATATTCGGAATAAAGCCACAAATACCTATTTCACTTAGACTAGGATTGCTGCGGGATAATAAGAAGAATTGTATATCTCAATATTGTCAGGACCTGCCGTCACATACACATTGTAAAAATTCGTGTAAAGACGAAAAGGTAGATAATCTAATACAAAATAAATTATCCAATACTGTACTACAACGTGAAACAGATTTTAAGAACATATATTGTAATACTTATACTCGTTGTCGTCAAGTTACAAATAAAGCCCATGAATATAGAAATAGATCTAAGCTCGGACGACCAATCAGCATTGGAAGCAAAGTCCTACTAGAGAATCATTCTAAAAGCTTACTTATATCTAAGAAGCTACAATCACTTCGGTCCGGTCCATACACTGTTACAAAACATATAACTAATACAACATATGAAATACAAGGAGACGAGACACAACAAAAAAGAGTAGTGCATAGAAATCACATAGTAGAGTATTTTCCAAAAGAAAGAGAAATACAACCCCTAATCGCCGATTATACTACTGTATATGCTGAACCCGAGCAATTCTATGATAACTATAACAGGCATTACATAGACAAATTTAACACTACCCAACCTAGCAATATTATGCACTATATGCCTTGGCCAGTATTCAACAATGTTGAAACGCCGCCGCAACTCCCAAATAGTAGACCCACTACTACTGCTTCTACTAATACTACTACTAGATGTAGTAGCAGTAACCCTCCGATTGATTCCGGCATTGACGCATTAGGACTCCGAACATTATTTAATACACAACAGCAAGTTACTTCGCCTAGTAAGTCATTTAGGCCACAGCATATATCTACCCCATATCCAAGAGGACCTCTTAGTTATCCACAAACACCTCATTCCTCCCAACCGTTAGCACATGATATAAGTCCCTTTAACTTTCAGAGTAGTTCACAAGTCATTACTACACAACCTACAACCCCACTAGCTAATCAATCACTAAATGAAAAATTATATACTACTGAACCCAGAAGGTCAGGTAGACAAGCAGTTGCTACAAAGTTATTTAATGATCCTATTCCATGGGACGCTTTAAACGATAAAAAGAAATAAAAATTTTAATACACACAGAAATCCTTACAGAACAAAATGATTTTATTATTAGCCAATCAAATTCTAGCATTTATAAATAAAAGGAGAATAGAAACTCCAAATTCTAAAAACCAATAAAAAATGAAAACTTGAATAGAAAAATGGGATAAATATTACCAAATTATGAAAACCAATGAAATTGCACAAACTGGTTTAAAAAATGGGAATATCTTCCCAGCCAATAAAAAGAAAAAAACCGTCACTAAAAATGGGAATATTTGAGACATATTTCAAAAAGTGAGATAAAACAGCCCATTTTCTACACTATAAATAGGGAAGCAAAAACGCCAACAATCATTCTTCCTTCTTCATCTCTCTCTGTCAACGATTAAATGCTTATTAGGATCAATGGCAAACTAGCCAAATTGAAATCCACTTTCTTTCCTGCTAACGACTTAAGCGTTATTTACGCTAATTTCCTCTTTTCCGATTTAACCACAGAGACTTTTCTAGTGAAAGACACATCAAGTCTATTCGCTGCCTTAAAATTCAACTTCGAATTTAAAATCCCTTCAAGCATTCATACCTTCACTAACATAATTGAATATTGAGATGAATTCAGAGCAAGAAACAGTTGAGCTAACCAGCTTTCAGTTCCCCGAGCCCGATCCAGAAGTGTTGGACGAAATAATTGCAGTAAGAAAATTTATAATTCTTCTTTATTCAAACTTCTACCCTTTCAATATGAGAGTACCTGTAATTGTACCTCTAATAATTTCCACACTACTCTCAATAAATGGAGCCAACGCAGACTCCGAATTTAAAAATACTCTAGAGAAAGTAAAAGTAGGACACTTTGATTGTTCTAAAATGGATTCTAATAAAATGTACTCATTAAACAAAATAGCTCCATGCGATATCGATACTGAGAAAATAAAAGTAAGCGAGGCAACTGCTACTATTATGCAGCGCAATTATAAGACTAAATTAGAAGCAACTATGTGTAAAGCTAGACATCAACGCCTAAAGTGGTATTGTGATACTTTTGACGATAGTGGTTTATCCACTACACAAGCAACTATTAGCTCAGATATTAAATCAACAGCCGAGCAATGTCTCGAAACTAAGAAAACAGGGTCAGCGATGATTAACATTCACAAAGTTCCATTTACAAAAAATGTAAAGAAACAAACAGTTATAAATAAGGGCGATGTTAGTGATAAATACAGTAATGAGTGCACGGAAACAGGATGGATCTACCACAATACTTACGAGACATATATACAAGATATTAAATTACTAGTAAATTTAGAAGCTGGAACGGTAAATAACCACTATTGTATTCCCCTGCCTTGTAGCCTAAACAAAAATAGCGGTGACAGTGGATCAACTGATCCTTATGCATATACATGGGAAAATAGAGAAAATTGTATAATAGAAGAATTACACACAGCTCCAGTAAAAATGATACAAATAGATAGAAAATAATATATAGTAAGAGAAAATGAAACTGAACGTGACTCAACAGAAGCTGTTATTAGACGTGCGCAACCATTTCTAGGGCCACGAAATACTTTCATTTTTCAGATTGATAATAATCCACAGTCAATTTGCGACTCAAACAAAATAGTTTATCCTACTCCTTATAGCTCATTACATATACATTATGAAGGAGGATTCGATATGGATACAGGAAAGGCAAAAAAACCAATTTCAAATGTTGTAAAAAATACTTATATAAATAGCACAAGAGGCAAATTGCTTGTAAAACGAACTTCATATATAAATGGAGAGCCAAATATTGATCTGCACTCAGGAATAAACTATGAAGCCCATATGAGAACGAAATTTGACTATTACGAAAATACTAATATAAGAAGACTACAGCTTTTAGATTTACAAATGATAAAATTCGATTATGAGTTAGAACGTGCTATAAAGAGAACAAATTTAGTCTATTCGCATAGTAACCCACGTATGGCTGGATTCTTACTAACGAATAATCGCTCAATGTTCTTAGAGACAAATGATAATGTTGCATGGCTATATCATTGCCCACAGTATTTCTCACCCTTACAAATTATGGAGAAATGTTATAATAGAATTCCAATAAAGTATCAAAATAAAATACATTTCGTTGATCCAATTACTAGAAAGACATACACTAGCGCTGAAGAACGATCGTGTGTAGATAAACACGATAATTTATTTCAATTAGATATTGAAGATGATAACTCCTGGGTTGAATTAACACCGGGTATAACTAGAGTCAAAGGACCCTCTGTTTTTGAGCCTAATATTGCTCCACAAAGATTAACTAAATACAAATTCCAGGATAGTGATGAAATATTTTTATTTACTGATCAAGAATTAAAGAAATTTTGGCGCGGAATTAAATTCAATAACGAAATGAAAGATGCTATACAAACTTTCTCTAAAGAACTTGTTGTTTCTCAAGATCATTTCCAATGAGAACAGTCTACTTAGACTCTTTTATTTCTCCTAATTCCTTTGATAACCACTATATAGAAATGTTCGGTTATACACAATTTATCTTAGAGCAATGCGGAATTTATTTTGCCGCTTTTCTTTTCTTGAAATTTATTATTCAAATTGTTGTAACAATTGTAAAAGCCCTACAAATACATAAAATAACTGGAGCTTCTGTTAATTTTGGCAAAATCATCTTATTTGCCACTTATAATATTCTGTTCACTTCTATTATGACTTCTATCTTTAAAAATGAGCCAACCAATGAGAAACAGCCAGATGATGCTGAGCATTTAGTAACTGAAATGAAAGAAACACATTTTAATTTATATCCACATATTCCGCACCCATTATATAGTGCAATTAGAAATGAGAGACATGAAAACAATGCAGCAATAGAAGAAAATGGAGATAATCCAATTTCTCCCGTCTAAAAGCAATAATGACCTTAAAAGATATATACGACTATAAATAAAAACACAAATAATT
>NW_027450580.1:0-20043 GCF_964194025.1 Convolutriloba macropyga | reverse complement strand
CGAATTCCGAATCGAATTCTTACCCTTTCAGAATTGTAATCTGTATAATAATGGAAAAACAACGCGCTTTGTACAGACGAAGTGATTGCTATGGGATCGGGAATTTGAATACAGTTCGCTTGTGCTAGATTTCTGTACTGTTCTAAAATTTTGGGAACAGAATTCAAAATAAATAAAATTTCGTACTTGTTAAAGTGTAGCTCTGAGGATAAATGAAATGATGGTTTTCGTTATATAATCATCATATTGGAATTTTTTAATGGAAAAGGTTGCATATTCAAATCCTTTACTAAATTGGATTATTCTGTTACTCTGGACGCAAATGTCCAGGAAATTGTAGAAAAAGAAGGAATCTACATCAGTCTGGTCAACTTTGTAAGCATCGGAAATTCCTTCTTTCCTCTTGTATATTTTTTCCAACAACTGTAAATGATTTTTGATCAACCTTTTTCGTAAATGATTAAAATTTCACGCAATAGAAAGTAAAAATTAAGATACAATTACACAAAATAAAATCGTTAATCTTCAGACTAGTTTTTTAACGCTGGATTTTGATTGTTTGAGAGGCTCCAAGACAATGACGTTAAGTTGTACAGTAAATATTTGTTCCTGAGCTATTGTTGAATATTTGTTTTCGAAATCTTTAACATTGTTGTAAATGCACATTCATATGCTAATTTCAATTTTCAAAACAACCAGATTTGTTTGCAAGAACCGAACTCTGAAATAAGAGATTATATCTGGATGAAATAAGAAAACTTATATAAAATGTAATACAAAAATGATTGAGAATAAATATAAGAAAGATTTTGAGATTTTTGAGTTGACGCCGAGGAACGAATTCACACATTTAAAGTGAATGTTCATAAAAAATTCAAATATTTGTAATTGGAAGAATCAGATTGGTTTATTCATTAGGTTCTAGAACGTGCGATTATGACAACTAGCTTCCTAAAATGGAAAGGACAAATTTCCATATATGGAATGATGCGTCATAGCTGCATTCTCTTATTGTATAAAAATAATTTCTTCCATTCTCACTTGGTTATTTTCACAATTAGTTGCTCGTCACAATACCCGTTTTTCTTTCATCTTCTACCAAAACAATGCCTGCTCTCGCTGGAAATCTCCCAGTGAAATGCACAAAGTGCAACAAAATGGTGGTGAAGAAGAATATGGCAAGACACAGGCAGTCTTGTGATAGTGGGACTTTATATTGCCCCAATTGTCCACATTTCTGTACAAGGAAGAAAAAAGACTTGAATTACCACATTGCTAAGTATCACGCTCCTAAGGATACAAAGCTAAGTACAATGTATACTGTATGCTTGGAGGAGTTTCCGATTGTCTATTCTCTTCAACAACACAAGATGAGAAAGCATGGAACTTCAACAAAAGTTGGAACAAAATCGAGTGAAAAAGCTTAAAGAAGTTCTAGAATAAGATGAACTGCCAAAGGACAGCTGCAACAAGAACTTAGTGTTTGTCAGCACTTTTTAGACGATACTGAGATGGAAAATGAGATACATCAAGTGTTGAACATCAAGCTGTCCAAGCTGGATCCTCATGAAATTAAAAAAAAAGTTGAAAGAAGTATTCGAAAAACTCAAATGCGCAGTCGATGCCAATTTGGCTCTAGGATCTATATTAGGAACTTTGGAGACGGAGCAGTATCGATACTTCTAGGCTCACGTGAACAACAGTTTTTTCGAATCTACTTTGTTCCAATGGAGAGTTAGTCTCTCTTCAGGACAGTATTGAAAAGATGGATTTAGTTGGAACGTGTGCTCAGGAGCGGGAGAAAACAAAATGGCGATTTGCTCTGACTACAGAAGTAACAGTATTCTACGCGTTCCTAAATACATTCCAATGGAATGTTTCGATGCTGTTCTTCCTGAACAGTTACTCAGACGATCAGATGTGAATTGTCTTGTATCGAATGGCTACGGCGAGACCTACAAATATTATCTTTGCTTATTCCCAGCTATAGCTGTTCATTTATATGGATCATTGGAGCTTGAGTCATCGGAATCATCGGAGCTCCAATGCAAAAAATTTGTTTAGTGCATTCCTCCATGAATCTGGACATGACGCAATCGATTTCAGAGGGGTATCAATCGATCATCTTGTATTTGTTGAAAATGCGATAAAGCACAACATTTTTTTACGATATTGACGTATATATTTACGTTGTAGATGGAGATTACGTTGGTGAACTTGCGAAGAGAAGTATTGAAATGTATGAGAAAAATATTAATTTATTACGTTACAACAACCACATATGCTATGTGGATGATACTAACACATTCTTTAAACGATTCCGTTGCCCCAGATGCGATACGATCATTCAGAAAGCGGATAACTTCAGCCGCCATGTTAAAACATGTACAGCATAATTACGCAAAGAGTGTGTAGACATTGCGCGAGACATTGTTTGATAAACTTGGCAGATTTGGAATTTCTTACAAAGATTTTTCAAAAACTTGGCTATTTTAGTCTCTGAATTGATATGTGTACCCCCCGAGAAATTAAAAGATACAAACACAGCCACTTGGATTTGAAAGCATGAAGCAATCTCTGCCTTTATTTCCTCCAATTTAATTGATGAACCTGTCTTCCTATGCAATAAAGATCAGAAAGCTCTCATTATATCTTTTGTTGAAGCTATTGAAGACTTAGCAAACAAAATTAAAAGTGAAATGCGAACAAAGTTTTCATCTATTGAAACGATAATCAGAGCACCAGTTAACGCAATTTGCTAAAATTTAAATTAAAGAAAGGATCAAAACGCTTCAGAATTTGAGTGTGAAGATGAAGGTACCGAAGAAGATGATGAAGCTGATATGTCTACGCAATTTCTCCAAATGCAGAAAAACCAGCCTTTGGACTTACAGCAACACGTTGACCGTTATGTGAATGCTTTATCTGAGTTCAGATTAAAAAGTGGAAATAATGATTTAAATCTCTTTATGTCCTATCTCCTATCTTATTCATGAGTGCGACATTTAACCTACTGTTATTAAAAAGGCAAATCACTTTGTTCCTCTTAAATTTGGTGATGTGCAATTTCTTGATATCCTCAACTTTCTCGATGGAGCTACCACACTTGATTCTTTCCCTAAAGCATACAATACAAATGAGACTAAATTATTCTTCCACTATGATTGGTTTGACTTTCCCGAAAAGCTCGATGCAACTTTTCTCACTCCATACGACTGTTTCTTTGTTTCTGTTTCTTATCTGCAAACTGAGAAATTGTAAACCACTGGAGTAGGAGTTTACCAATTTCAGTAAATTGCTTAACAGTGGATTTTCGCAACAAGATTCATCAAAAAAATAGAGGTTGAAAAATGCTCCTTCATCTGGAATTGACAATTGCTATTACTGAAAATGGTCTGGGAGCAAGAACAAATGGCTACATTCAGAGATTCTGTATAGTGGTACGACAACAAGAATGTTGTTCAAACACTGGAGGCAATTCAAAAATGAAGAAGTTGTATCGCAACAAGGATATCGATATGCTAAAACTCGGATGTACACTTCCGAATTTGGCTAATATCTGTCTTCACAAGTCAACAAACCACAATTTTTTTTTTCATTTGGTGAAGCTGACCAGAAAAGCAGTAGTTGATCAGACCTTCATGCGAAACTCTGAAAAATAGTCTATCGTGGGTATTGACGCTAGCCAACTCTATCCCTTTTCAATGTGTCAAGAAATGCCTACTGGACTTTACACTCGATACTCGATGGGAACTTGCTACAGATTCTCAAAAATACTGGGCTCGAACAATTTGAGAACATGATTATGTCCTTCAACCACAACGTTCCAAAAGAAAAATTGAGAGCTACTATACAACCGGAAAACAGAAGAAGATTGATTGTTTTAGCGTTGATGGATTTTGCGCACATTGTAATACGGTTTTTGAAGCCATGGGTTTTTATTTGCATTACTGTCCTTGTCAGCAAGCTAAAGCAAGTCTCTCGGAATAGGAAACAAACAGAGGCATTAGAAAAAGAAAACATGATCAATTGAGAAGAGATTACTTAAAAAGTAAAGGATATAAGATTGTTGAAATCTGAGAGTGTAAAAAGTGGGAAAGGGTTAAAGAAGAAGAAAATGTCAGAAATCACGTGAGAAAGAACTTTCCTTTCAAACTACTTTTGAAGCAAGAGTCTCTACTAGCTAAAATAAGAGATGTAGAGGTGTTTGGATACGTTTAATGTTTTTTGGAAGTTTCCGCAGGCTTGAAGTACAACTTTTCGAATTTACCTCCAATTATCAAAAATTTCAATGTTAGTCGAGCTGCTATTCGGGATTATATGATATATCGCAATGTTGAAAACAACTTACTGATGCAACCTCAGCGAATGCTAATTTCAAGTTTCAATCTGGAAAATGGAACTATTATTACTCCCCTACTAAATTTCTACATCAGTCTCTGTCTGAAATGTACAAGAATTTATGGATTTGTTCAGCACACGCCGAGAAAATTTTTCAACACCTTTGTACAATCAGTGGTAGGCGCTAGAAGAGGTGGAGAAAAAAATCTTGATTCCAGCGTTGTTGCTGAGACTATGAAATTATTGGGTAAAAGCTCTTACGGTTATCAGATTATGGACAAAAGCAAACATACAGAGAACAAATATTTGAACGATGTGAAGACGCACAAAGTAATCAATGGGAAAATGTTTAAGCGGCGAACAATGTCTGAAAAAAGTTTTACAAAGTTGAGCTAGCAAAGTCAAACACTGAACACCGCAAACCTATAACAGTTGGATTCATCATACTTTAGTACTTTAAACTACGTATGTTGGAGCTCTACTATAACTTCTTGGACAGATTTTACGATATGTATAATATCGAGGAGTTAGAGATGGATACAGATTTTCTCTATTTAGCCCTATCTCATGAGAAATTGTTTGACTGTATTCGACCTGCTGAAAACAAGAATTGGAAGAATTGAGACAGCAGGACTGTAATGACTCTTTCCAAGCAGATGCTATTCAAAATTTCTTCCCTAGAACTTGTTGTTTTAATGATGAAAAGCATGAGAAAAGGGAACGAGGTCTTCTCAATAAAGAATTCAGATGTACGGAAGTGATTTGTCTTTGCTATTGTTGCTACGATGCACAGTCTGATAAATACAAGTTCAGTAGTAAATGTCGCAACAAAAGAACACTAGAAGAGAAGGGAGATGGATCAATGGAGAAAAAGCGACGTGTGGTGGATGAAATTATCAGTCTCACTTCATCAAATAGAGGGTTCAGAACAATAAACCATTGTGCTGCTACGTATGAGCAGACAAAGAAGGGACTGTTTCTACCCTAAGCGCATTATTCAGTCCTGTTTCTACCCTAAGCGCACTGTTCAGTCTGACGGTATTCATAGAGCACCACTCAATATATAACTTAAATCGTTTTACTGTATCACAATTCTTTATTATTCACTATTGCATTTATACTGTGAATGTAATTTTATACAATTTTAATTCATTTTTTCTATCATTTAATTTTTTCCAATTAATGAGCGCGCAAAAAACAATTGGTACACAATTTAATCAAACCATTAGGGGGAAGTCTTTGCAATTGACCGAAAGCTTAAAAACCAAATTTCAACATGTCAGATAATTACCCCTTAGAAAATTAGGGTAATTGAAAACACACGCCAATTAATTACACAATTTAACATAACGTAAAATTTGCATACCATAATTCCACATGTCACATAATTACCCCTCAGATAATTAGGGTAATTGAATTAATTCCGCCAATTAATTTCAAAATATAATATGACCTAATATTGGCATACAAAAATTCAACATGTCACATAATTACCCCTCAGATAATTAGGGTAATTGAAAGCCCACGCCAATTAATTTCACAATTTAATATGACCTAAAATTTGCATACAAGAATTCAACATGTCATATAATTACCCCTCAGATAATTAGGGTAAACAATTACCCACGCCAAATTCTTAAAAATTCTTTTGTTCTCAAGTAAACACTTAATAATTACACAAAAATCATTATTAACCCCACAATATTTCAGCCAATCAGAAGCGTCTCCCAAACTACTCCCCACATTTGCACCGACTATACTACTAGTATATGTGCATGCACAAATGCATGCACAAAACCTATGCCCTATCTTAATACATGGCGGCTATGACTAATCTTAATAAATGTCGGCGGCTATAACTAATCTTAATACATTGTGGCGGCTATAACTAATCTTGATACATGGAGATTCTGTTCCTAATCTTTTTACATGTAGGCTATACCTAATCTTAATACATGCAATTTATACCCTATCCTAATAAATGTGAGAGGCCCCTCACTCGTTGAACGCCGCTAAACCCTATCTTAATACATGCGGTCCTCACCCCATCCCCCGGGGGAGGGTGGCTCACTATATTACTACTGTCCACTCGGTCCATTTCAAAATCGATTTCGACAAAAAATGTCCTAAAACAGATAAAAATGGCTTTAATGTGAACTATGGTTACGGAAGAAATGTTTGGCAATTGCCTCGTATTTTTGTCCTCCAATTCCAAAAAGTGGTAAAATGGGTCAAAAAATGGTAAAATTTGCAAAGTAAATAAGTAATGGCTAAAGTTTATAGAAGTTTTGTTTGGCGAAGAACGATTAATTGCCTATTAGTTTCCGAGAAACTCTATATAAAATGTGATCAGTACACTCTTATACACTGGTTATTTACAGAGTGTCATTTTTTGTGGACTGATAAAAAAATTATACCCTTTTTTCCACCGTTATTACTTGTTTGGCACCATTGATATTCCTTCCCTTTGGGAAGTATTACACCATTGATATTCCTTCCCTAAGGGTATAGAGAAAGATAAACCAAAACGAGAGCACGTTTTTTTCAACGACAAGTTTGAACAAATATACTTGGAACTCTAAAAACTTTCTGTAAAGACAAACTTGGGGTGTGATTTTGTTATAAACTGAGCAAATAAAAATTTGAATTGACTCAAAAGCTAGTTTAGCAATAGCAAAAATCCAAACAGAGAAAGATCATTGGAATTCAATTCCTAATTTTAATTCGGTAGTAAACGAAAGCTGGAAAAGTTGTGAGTTTGGAGCCAGGGTTATTGGTGAAGTTTAAAGCTTATTTCAGATTAAGCGGACAAAGTACTTTAAAGGAGAGAAGAAAATGGATGAAAAAATAGAAATGGAATTGAATAAATTTACTGCATTTTCTCAACAAACAAATCAAAAACAAAGTGTTTTATATCGGAAGACCGCCTAAACCATTGAAAAAAATCGCCAATTGCAATAAAATGGAATAAGATTACCAAAACTGCTGAAAAGCTTTCAATGGGACATCAATATAAAAACAGCTCAAAGTTACGCGTGAAGGTCTAATGTTTTTGTCAGGAGGTTGAACAAGCTCCCCGACTAGCTATTACTCCATTAGACAATTGGGATAAACACCCTTGACCAAGAAAATTATTTGGAAACGTAAAAAGAATTGCTTCGAAGATGACGCACATAATCAAAATTTATTGATAGCGTACATTACTAGGCAAAAACCATCTTTGTCATGTCGCGGCCACTCAGCATTTGTCATGCATTGCCCAATGCTAATACCGTTCAACGCAAACTTGTTTTCAAATTTTGTCGTGCAGTTTCCCCATGCACGAAGTAAACTATTTTAAACATTTCCTTTACCTACTTGAGAGGCGGCCACAAGACACGTTAAAATGAATCTTTTCATGCATTGTCATGGGAAGTCCAATGCGAACTGACAAGTGATTGGCTAGGGTGAGGATTTTCTGTGTCTGTGTTGTTGCGTTTATTTGTTCGAGTTTGTTTGTGTGTCTTCCTTGCTTTACTTCATTTTCTATACTTCATTTACAGAAGGACCGCAGTTGGAATTCAGATACCTCCATCATATGTGGAATTCAACTCAACACTAGTCATAACTTGCGGGTCGTGACATGTACAGCTGCAGGATGCAGCTTCTTGTGCAGCCACAAAATTAGTCTCAGAACAGCTGCAAGGGATGCTGGAGTTTTTTAAACTTAATTTTAACTCAACATTAATTTATTTATAAACTTTATTTATATTTATTTATTTTTATTTGTTTATTTGTTTTATTTGTAAATTTTATTTGGTTTATTTTTAATCTTTACTTGTTTATTTACAATTTATTTTTGATAAACATTATTTTATCCCAACTGGCTTATTTATAAACTTACTCATTTTTAGACTGCCAATCATAGACATCCCAGACTCTCGTCAATTTGATTGGAAATTTTCCGTTTGTGCAATCCCCCCAGTACCTTATATGTGCCTCCCAGTTGCATAGGACGCCTCATTATCTTGACAGATTTACAGATTAATTATTATGGTTCAAGAAAACCAAATTGGTCCATATATCATTAGTTCGGTGGACCTTTTATCTTGGGTGTGCGGGCGGCTGACGTTCCGCTTGGCCCCTCCGTGGACGCAGCACTTCCCCCTGGGGGAATGGGCTTTATTGTTTTTTGGTAGTTGGCTAAACGCCCTGTCGGTCAATTCGTTGGCTACGTAAGCCGGGGAACAAACGCAAAATATCTCTTTAATTTGGTTAACCCGTAATAAAGGTATTTCATATGGGCCACTGTTTGCTGGTATCTGAATTTATAATAAAATAGTTAAAATAGTTTTCTGAAAAAGTCAGTACTTGTATTGTTTTTTTTTGAAATACAAAGGAGATTACTACAACATTATGAATAGTTTTCTGGAAGAGGTCAACTGTTCATATATTTTTCTGTAATTCTGCTCAACTCTATAACACTTCAGGAATTTTTTTGACGTTATAACTTAATCAGTTCAGAAGAAGCTCCTGTGACAGCGATTCAGTGTCGAATAACTGTGACTTCCAGCTTAGGATTGGCAATAACACATATTTTTATATCCAATAGGTGACGAACTAATGCTCAAGTTTTCTTGACCCGCGAATTGCAGTTTCACATCATTTAGGATGAATTAGTAGTTGAAAAATCATCGACTGAGCTGCAGCAATTACACAGTGAAAATTGTAGCGTTCCACTCACTGTTGTTCCATGTCGAAACGGAATTTAAGAGAAAGACAGCATTGGGAAATTTTACGATGAGACATACATAATTGAGCGTTTTTTTAATGGAGGGCAAAAGGTGGCGATGACAAACTTGGGTGGCATTGACGATAAACTTGTTTTACAACTGCCAGCGATAAGCGTCTACTGATTGGATGAAAACTATAACATGACAAAAGCTCTGCCAAACATAGAAGATCGTCTCAAAATCGATGGGGCATTTGTCATTTTTTCTGCCGTCAAGAGAACAATTGGGGTGGCCAAGAGACGCAAAAAATGGTGGCAGCAAAAAAAGCTGTGCGTTGAAACACCCGAAAACAAGGAACTTTTGGGTTTTACTGCTGCAGATTCAAGGAATTCGGCAACTGTTTTGGTTGTTACATAGTATTTTCTGTATTTGAAGTAGTATTTTTTGAACTCTTTCTTTCATTTAACTGTAAAACCAATGCAAACGGGTAGGAATTTATCTTAGGAAAATACTTTCAGAAAAGTATTTGAAATATCTGTTTGCATGTTTCTCAGGGAAAACAATTTCAGAAAAGTATTTGAACTCTATGTTGGAATGTTTCTCCGAAAAATACTTGCAGAAAAGTATTTGATTTATCTGTTCGTATGTTTCATAGAAAAATACTTGCAGAAAAGTATTTGAACTATCCGTCGGTATAATTCTCAGAAAAACACTTTCAGAAAATTATATGAACTATCTGTTGGTTTTTCTCAGGAAAATACTTTCAGAAAAGTATTCGAATACGCTCGCACATACACACACACACACACACACACACACACACTCACACACACACACACACACACTATTTCTCTACCTTTCAGAAGATCGAAAGCTTTAGGCCTGATCTCTTTTAGGTGAAATATTATGTCTGTCTCTGTTATAATCAAGAAAATACAGCCGTCTGGGACAGAATTCTGGGTGTAAAGTGGCTTCTCATGCCTGGGAAGGAAGGGCTATCTGATTTCGTGATCCGCCAGATGAAATTTCTTGAGACGAATCACTATGTTTTTAGTTGTATCAAAATCAATTTGTAAGGAGTAATCGAGTTCTACCAAAACAACCCGGGTTACAGAAAAGCTATTGCAGAAAACACCAATAATTACAATTTTTGCGACTTCATCAGCAAACGCAAAGACAGAGACGATGCTGATGCTGCTGATGCTGCCTCTGACACTGCCGAATTGTTAATTTGAATTGTTTTGATGAACTGTTCATTAATCATGTTTATCACTAATCATCAGTCACTGTTTAATTAATTGTCCCTTCGTAATTGTTTCAGTTGTAGTAACTCATTTAATATACCAGATATCAAAAAATAGAATTTTTTAAATCGTGTTTGTCATAGAATTGAAAATACATCAAGAACAAACAGCTAATTCAAAATATTTGCATTAGCTCCAAAATAGTTCGATAGATCAGTCTGGTTAGTTCAATAAAAAGTATCATAAAAAGCACTTTTTCTTCTAACATTTAAGCTTCTCTCATTAGACAAACTGTTGCAGCGCTGTACGCCTCCAACTGCCCCCAGCCTTGTTCAGCTGTGTATTTATCACCCTAAAGGCCGCTCTTCAAGTTAACTGCTTTAACTGCAAAACATGAAACCAAAACTTGAAGCTAAAAGATACATTCTCACATGATTCACAGATAATTTATTCACATAATTCATCATACAGTCTCCACTGGACGGTCATGCGGTAGCCACAACCCCATATGTAGAACCCCATATGACACTGACATGTGGCATCCAGGAATTGTGGGCAATTAGCCATAAAATAAAAGTGAGATTTGATTCAAAATGGGCTGTGGGCCGCCCCATGATAGGCTCTTAAATCGCCGTTTCACATGTTTTAATATTGAATATGGCCCCCGTATGCACCGATGTCAATTTTGACGTCGGTCGCATTTAGCCATGGTATTGCCTAGTAATGTAGCCAATTTTTTTGCACCCAGCTTTCTCGCTAAACGTTGAATTCACTCACGTTGAATGAATGAAAACCACTCAAAGTTCCCTCTTTGTTTCTGACTTATGTTCATCAAAACGATTTGAATTCTTTTTACGTGCGGCCTTTATTTCACCTAAAAAACATCCTCTAATATAGGGTTCGACGATTAAAATAAGGATCAACATAGCTCCCCGTCGAGTCTTAAAAACGACTGCGCCCTAAAATAATTCTAATTATTTGAATAGCGAAAAACACAAAAATTGCTAGATAACAACTCTCAGCTTACAGCTTTGCAGCTATAAACATGATTTCTACCTTCATAGATGTACCTGGAAACATCGTATGTGCAAGTGCAATCTGCATACCATTCAAAGAAATCGGGGCTTGACTAACAGTGTCAAAATTACCCCCAAATCCCTCATTACCACCAAACCGATGAAAGAATATGGGCTAATTGTCTAGGGGGGTAAAGTGATGTAATATTAGTTGGGTTATGGGGGTAATGGGGAAACTTTTAGTTTTTACCCTCAAAATTACCTTCCCAATCAATAGATAATAAGATAATGGGGTAATGGAAAGTACGAGAACAATTGTTACATTTCACCTTCCAAAAATATTTAAGATTAGGTGATAATTTTTAGTTGGTTAAAAATATGTATGATAAGGGACATAATGGGTTTAATGAGGAAAAAGAGCGGGGAAAGGTTAGATTTTATCACCCAAAATAACCATCCGAAAAGACGTAAAAATTGGGGAAAATTTTAGGTGGGGGAGAATAAAACGATATGAGAATCAACACTTCTCCCAGTCCTGCGTGGCTTTTCCCTCCATTACTCCCTTCTCTCGCAGATTCACCCCCCCCCCCCTATTACCGCAACTCTGATTTTTTTAACCCCCATTACACCCCTACTCTTGTATCCCACACAAACCGCACCCCTGGCCACCCCTTACTCCTGCATCGTTTTACACCTCGTTGAACCCCTACTCTTGCATCGTTGCACCTCACATTACCAAACCCACTCTGGCGTCGATTTACCTGCCATTACCGCCAGCCACCATTGTATCTTTTTACTACCTATTACTGCCCCTAATCTTACATCGTTTTACCCCCAGTACCCATACTCTTTCGTCGTTTTGCCCCCAAAAGCCGCTACTCTTGCGTTGTTTTATCTCCATTACGCCTACTCTTGCATCGTTTAACTCCATTGCGACACTACTCTTGCATAGTTTGAACCCCTCCTACCCCCTACGCTTGCATCGTTTAAGCTTCCATTACCCCATACTCATGCATCGTTGTACTTTCCTTACCCACCACAATTTCTACCTCTCTTTATCGCTACTCTTGCATCGTTTGCCCCCCCCCCCCCCCAAATGCCTGCAAACTTTCCTAGTTTGAACCAATTTTACCCCCTGGTCTTGCATCATTTTTCCCAAAAGTCAACTCTCTACTCTTGCAAACTATTCCCTCCATTACTCTAAAGGCCGCTCTTCAAGTTAACTGCTTTAACTGCAAAACATGAAACCAAAACTTGAAGCTAAAACATAACATCAAACATAACATAACATGAAACCAAAACTTGAAGCTAGTTTGAACCAATTTTACCCCCTGGTCTTGCATCATTTTTCCCCAAAAGTCAACTCTCTACTCTTGCAAACTATTATACTCCTTTTGCCCCATGCGCTTGAATCGCTTTACAATCCATTACCACACTAAATTTGCCCCCCCTTCCCCCTATTCTTCCCCACCCTTACATCATTTTAACCCAAAATTACCCCCTACATTTGCACTATTTACAAACCCCCTCGGCCACTCATCCAAATTACGCCCATTATACCTCAATCTTGTATGGAAATAACAATCATTAAGACGTAATAGCTAAAAATTCTTCGATTACGCCCTTAATCCTACATCATTTTAGGGTAAAATTTCAACATGAGACTTTTAAAATTTTATAATTTGTCATTTTACGAGTTAAAAAATGAACGCCAGATCAGAAGGTCCGGATTGGATACTTTTGTAGTACAACATATGCGTGGATAATGAGATGTTGAATTGGAAACAAGTACTTAGTTACGGTCATCACTATCTAATATAGCGCATAATTGTGTGTATTAGTAGTAAGAGGAAGTGAGCTAAGCATTAGCTCTTACTGCTCGAGCTATATCGCTAAGCATTTAGCCGCCGCGCTCAGCTGAGCTTGTTGTTGTTAGCAGCTACTCCTCTGCTGCTGGGCTTGAATTGCCAGCCAGTGGATTGAGTCCTCGAAGAGTTGAAAAGAAGTGTTTCTACTACAATTTCACTGCTTTCTAAAGTGTGGGTTTATACTTTTCGCCATAAGCATTGTCCAATTGGTTCATTCACTATGTCAACATTGACTACGGCAATATCACAGTAGGAATGCATCAGACAGAACTAAAAATGATTGCCTTTTTTGTTTTATGTAGCATTGCTACATCTCAACCCATTTTGAGAAAATTAAAAAGTTTTCCAGTTTGTGAATATGAATTCTTCTCTGGTTGATACATATCTCTTTCTCTTGTTGTATCACTTTATTGCATACAGTTATTGTGTTTTGTGGACACATCCGATACGGCAATAATTCAATAATATTCAGGTACAAATGAGTGGGCAAAATCTACCTCACCAAAAAACCATTTTAGCCAAACAAATAAAACCAACGCTCTTTTGGCGTTTTCAATAATAAACGAATGTATCTGACTGATAAGTTGAACGTCACTGTCCGAAATCAGAATAATAACTATTGTTATCAACATTAAAAAATGCAAGAAATTCATCCCTCCGGTGACAGAAAAGGAGAAACTAGCGTTAACAGTTAAAGATAGGAAGTCTCATAATCTTAAGGTGTTTTTTTTGCAGCCCGAAGCACCAGATTTTAGAGTAAAAAAGTGTGCGTCTATACTGAGATGTTGAATTGGAAACAAGTACTTAGTTACAGTCATCACTATCTATTATAGCGCATAATTGTATGTATTACTAATGTGAGGAAATAAGCTAAGCATTAGCTTTTACTGCTCGAGCTATGTCGCTAAGCATCAGCTGAGTCCAGTTGTTCGCGGCTATTCTTCTGCTGCGGGGCTTGATTTGCCAGCCAATGGATTGTATCTTTGCAGAAAAGAAGTGCTTCTACTACAATTTCTCTGCTTTCTAAACTGATGGTTTATACTTTTTGCCAGCTGGCATAGTCCGATCGGTTGATTCACTATGTCGACATAGACTACGGCAATAGCACAGTAGGATTGCTTCAGATAGCACTAAAAATGGTTTTGTATTGTATGTAGCACGGCTAAAATACTAAATGACGACAACTTTAAAAAACACTAACTTTTTCTAAACTTGCTCTTGGGAAAACCAAGATATTTTAGCCAAAATAGAGAAATTGTCTGTAAAAAAAGAATTAAATATATATTTTGTTCGATTTAATTTGAATCATGACTGGTCCAATTCTAATTCTATTGCCAATGGAAGTAATTTTGCTAATTTCTAACTCTTTTTATTAGGAATCTTAAAAATAATACACTATGCCAAATCAACACAAACTAAATATAACGTGCAAAAAATTCCTCGCTTGAAATTCGATGGCAAAAATTTTGTTATAAAGCGCAGTCGATTTTAAAAAATACATAAGTTGCGTGAATTGTTTTATTCTCATTGAATTATCGAATCTATTCTGTTCCCCCCCAAGCTTGGTTTGTATAAATCATGACCCCCAGGCGCACGTGCTATTTTGTTACGTATTAACGTGCAATATAAAAACAAATAATTGGTAACTGGGGGTCATAAGAAACATTGTGGGGGGGGGGGGGGGACGGGACAGAATAGATCCGAATTATCTTCATTTTTCTGAATTTTTCTATCGATCATTAGATTCTACAAATCTCCAACTCACTATTGAGATATCACAGATAGCCACTTTGACATCACTCTCCCCATATGTTTAGCCCCTGTTTGATCTATATTGAGACAGTATGCAACATTAACCAAGTATGGTTATTTGACTTTACAAATATGAGATACTAAAAAACGAGATTTGTAATAATTACTACGAATCTCGTTTTCTAAGATCTCAAATGCTGTCTTAAGACTCACCTCATATTGTAATTGACTTGGCATTAGGTACGGCGTATCTTCTCCGTCTGCGCCCCCCTCCCAATACGTTATACGTTATGTCCGCTCTTCCACGTTTCAGAGCACTTGTCATTACAGGGTAAACCATAATATGAAATTTTGGCAGGTGCGTCGGGGGGGGGGGGGGTAATAATATGCACCCACTAAGCTTTCACAAGCGGAAAAGATCTGACTCCGCACCCTTTCTTGAACATTGTGCATATTAACTTACCCACACTTTGGTGACCGGGTCCTGATGCATAATTGTCAGTTCGAATAAAGTTCCAGTGTCAGGTGATGGTGCAATTGGGTTTATCATCATTAATGGCTGATCAGTGCGGCTTTCAACGGGGTTCGAACCCCTGCTGTAGATATAAACCTCCAAAGAAACACACATTCCTCTTGTAATTGGTACGTCTTTCGTCACGACCAGGCTACAAAACGATAACTCGGGTCAAAAAGTAATTGAAAACAAAGGATCTATTCTGCCCCCCCCCCCCCCCCAGTGTTTTTTATTACCCCCCGTTACAAATTATATAGCATGTTATATATGTTATATAGCGCGTTACTATGTAAGAAAATAGCACGTGCGCCTGGGGGTCATAAAAGATTTATGTTCACAAAGCCGGGGTGGGGGGGGGGGGGGGGCAAAACAGAATAAAACATAATGGGGGGCCAACACAAACGTGGATAATGAAACTAACTTGAGTCTAAAAATCTATTTCGGGAGAAAACAAAAATCTCTACAAATTTTGAGGGGTCATTATGCCACAAAATATACATTTGGCTCTTTTAATTTGATTCACTATGGTTTCCACGATAAGTTTTAACAACATGCCCGTTCGACATAATAAAGGAAAGCCTGATTGTCAAGTAAAGTGCCAATTACGCGGGTCAATCTCATACCTAATTTTGTTGTAATAGTGGTGAGAGTAGAGGGTGGCTAGAATTTGTCAAAGGGGTGAAATCTAAGAGGACTTCTGGGAGGACCTCTGAGGCATTTCCGTTTGTGCCCCCCCCCCCCCCGCAGTCCCGATATGCGCACCCCGGTTTACAGAGAACCTGCCATTACATAGTACATCGTCTTGTATAAATATGGCACGTGCACCTGTGCAGTGCAATCAATATGCGCCCACTAAGCTGGGGGGGGGGGGTGGCACAAACGGAAAAGATCCATTTTCCCCTTAGATCTGGATACATTTTTTTCTTGTCTCATCAACATTCAAATTCACAGATGATTAACATGCAGTCTGATTCGTTTTGAGGTTGAAGAATTTTTTCAGTTTGAAATTTTAGAAATCAAAGAGAAACTTGGGTACCTGAATGGAACATCAACTTCATCAACAGTGACAAAGTTCTCACTTGCTGAGCCAGTGTCTTTTGCTATTAAGCGTATATAACTGCCAACGCCGCTCTCAAATTCCACCTCAAATCGGGCCAAATTTCCCTCTATCCTGTTATAAGTCCGTATGACACGATCAGTTGGCAAAGATTTCACAACTAATGTTGGGCTGCTTTGAAGGCCGTGGAAACTCGAGGTTCTGAATTATTACAAAATACTCTTCGCCAGCAGTTAGTGGGTGGGAATCGGGGTGCCCAATGGTAATGAAACCGTTTGAAGTCTCATAGAGGACTTTGCACGGACACTCACTGCCCGGAAAAATTGTTGCAGTAAGAACGCCCCAATGAATCTCGTTCCTCGTTTCACATGAGCAATTGTTTCCTCCTGGGGAAACTGTTATTTCCATGAACTGAAACGATTATAGCAAAACATTAGCGAAAAACTCAGAGAACTATTATCGAAATTAAGAGCATCACGTGTCGAAATTACCCCCCAAAACGATGTAAGTGTAGGAGGGTATTTGTTTTTGGGGTTGGAGGATAAAACCATATAAGGTTAATGGAGATTAAAACCATGGATGTTAATGGTGTTTTTAGATTTTACCGCACCAATAGCTACGCCCCCGCCCAAAACGAGGCAAGATTATGGTATACCCGGGTCGAGGTTTTAGGTTATTTTTTTGTAAGAAATGCGGTGAATGCGGTGAATTTTGTAAGAAATGCGGTGATTGGGGTGAAGGCGTGAAAATAAATATTTCACAGCATTTCACCGCATTTCTTACAAAAATTCACCGCATTTCTTACAAAAATTTACCGCATCAACTCTTGTGGCGAAATAATGTAAGAAATGCGGTGAAAGCGGTGAATGCGGTGAAAAAAAATAATTCACCACATTTCACCGCGTTTCTTACAAAAATTCACCGCGAAAATCACCGCATTTTCTTAAAAAAATTCACCGCATATGATTTCCAACGTTTACTCAATATGATTTAAATTCAGAAGAAATATCAAAGCAGAACGTGAAAGTTGGCGCAGTGGACTAAGCAGTGGAAGGAATGCAGGAGGTCAGAGGTTCCAACACTTGTGGTGACGATTCTTTTTGTAAGAATACTGAGAACGCGTTGAAAATAAATAATTCACCGCGATTCACCGCATTCACCGCAAAAAGATGTAAGAAATACGCGGTGAAAAATTATTTTTTTTTCACCGCATTTCACCGCATTTCTTACGAAAATTCACCGCCAAACCTCGACCCGGGTAACTTTAGAGTGGGGGGAGGTGTAAGAAAAGGGAGGTAATGGTGTAATGTGAAATAGGGGGGGAATTCTTAGCTTTTACCCCAAAAATCACCATCCAAAAAAGATGTAAGATTATATATAAAACACCACACACACACACACACACACACACACACACACACACACACCACACACACACACACACACACACACACACATATATATATATATATATATATATATATATATATGTGTGTATATATATATATATATATATATATATATATATATATATGTGTGTGTGTTGTGTGTTTGTGTGTGTGTGTGTTGTGTGTTTGTGTGTGTGTGTTTATATATAATCTTACATCTTTTCCAAATGTATATACGTCTAGTTAAAAAGAACATGGCGAAATTTGACGTCTATCATCTTGATGGTTTTCGTATCGCAGTATAATCAGTACTAAAGGAGAAAAGCCCTTGTGTCTCATAAAACATTCTCAATTCATGAGTATCGGCTTGGATGTTTGAGATGGCCACGTCAGAAGGTAGAGATGTGCTTCAAATGTCTTCACTCGAGTTTTGTAGTTGATTCCTTCACCTTTTATGGTCAAGGTCATGTTGTAACTCTCAGAAGGATTCAATATTGTCCAGAACTAATCGGCTCACCAACCTTTAACGAAACAATTTTGCTCCCTAACAGATATTGCAGTGAGCATGCAAACCGGGTCGAGATTTCATTGCTAAAAACCGCTAAGAAAAGCTTTAAAAATATTTTGCGCGGATTGGGTTGAAAATAAAGATTTCACTGCTACCCGGGTTGGTTGACCTTTCTTGGGAACCATATCCAAGAACCATATATGATACCATAAGAGGGCCATGAAAAAAGTTCCTGCATGATCTTGCCATGGTTGCCAGGAAAACCATTTATGGTATTTCAATGGTTTCCAAGAAATCCACGGTGGGTTTTTCATGGTTCCCAAGAACACCATGAGCAAAAATAGTTTTACCACAACTGGTGAAAACTTCCTGAAAACGTACCTGTTGGCACTTGTGTAGGTATCCGGGTTCCATTTATGACCCTGGCATGGTTGCCAAGAAAACCATTTATGTTATTTCAATGGTTGCAAAGAAACCTATGATAGGTTTTTCATGGTTCCCAAGAACACAAGAACACCCTGAACAGAACTCGTTTTTTACCTCAACTTGTAAAAAATGATGCAAGTAAAACTAGAAAGCGTTCAAAGTAGTGAAAATAACAAAAAAAATTTACTTTTAAATCATTTTACTATATGAAGGAGCGGAAATGGACCCCCCAAACTAGGTTTTGAACTCTTGCTATAAAAGTTGCCGAAAGTCGCGAGACTCGCCGAAGTTGCCAAATGTCACCGAAGGTTGCCGAAAAGAGCCGAACGTTCAAAAAGTTGGCAAAAAGTTGCCGAAAGTTGGCGAGGTTGCCGACATTAAACGAGAGTTGGCAAAAGTTGCCAAAATTCGGCGAAAATAGCCGAAAGTTGCCGAAAATAGTGACGGAACTAAAAGTTACCGAAAATAAGTTGCGGATATGATGTAACCCCAGATGCCTCCTGATAGGTCAACAGGTACGTTTTCAACTTTTTTGTACCAGTTGTGGTAAAAAAACGAGGTTTATTCATGGTGTTCTAGGCAACAATGAAAAACCCATCCTTGGGTGTCTTTGCAGCCATTGAAATATGATACAATGTCCTCTTGGCAACCATGCCAAGATCATGCAGGAACCCCGAATGCCTCCTGAAAAGCCAAGGTCTGAGTTCCATTGCCTTTTCACTGTTTATGAAAGATCTTGGCGATCCAGTACCGGCAAGCCATTGTAGTCTTACTTGGTTTGTTACAGTTTCCACAAAAAATTTCTCCGTCGGAGTTTTTGTTTATGTTGTCGTTGGTTTGGTTGTGGAAAATTGATGGGCGTATCAAATTGATATTTGCCCAATCTTCGTGCAGCTCTTTTATGCAAAGCGCTGCCTCTGCGTCTACACTTCTCTTCTGTGGAGTCTTCTTGATGGACTCGTGGTTTCACATGTTGTACACGTCTTGTCTTTGTTGATTTATTTTGGCTGGTGTGTGAGTTGTTGTTTTCGGGGAATTGTTGCGTTCTGGCGTCTTTGCTGTGTATAACAATGCATAATGGCCTACTTTCTTACAGACATTGCACTGTTCGTTTTTAGCAGGGCAAACCTGAAGAAGGCGTGATAGACTGAACGGGTTTCCACGTTTTCTGCATGGGATTGCTTCTTGTGAGTTTTGTGTTGTTGAACTACTCTGTT